>NW_024058495.1:0-45000 GCF_016432855.1 Salvelinus namaycush | reverse complement strand
GAGAGACAGAGAGAGAGACAGAGAGAGAGAGAGAGGAGAGAGACAGAGAGAGAGACAGAGAGAGAGAGACAGAGAGAGAGAGAGACAGAGAGAGAGAGACAGAGAGAGAGAGAGAAAGAAACTGGTGGAAATCTGGACAGAGTTCCATCTCGGCTTCTGTTTTTACTGGGAACTTCCAGACTCACACTTTCCCCTCTGACTCACTCTCTCTCTCTACAGGGTGAAAGAACTACGTCAAAAAGAACATGTCTTTTGACTATGTGCCCCTTTCCTCTCGTAACGCTAGTAGTCACAGAGAACATGATTCAAAATAATACAACCACATTCTGCACTGTAATGCAATAGCTAAGCAACCCAGTTAAACCTCTTAGACAAAGATATGATGTCCCATAATTAGGGATCGAGCCAATGGTTAAATAATGGGAGTCATCTGTTGACGGACATTGAACAAGAATATATCGGCCTTTTGTTCGTATGTAACTGACATTAACATTTTTACAGACAAAAACGGACAATGGTGAATACGTATCCGACTTGGTATGTTTTCATGTGGCTCTGTCTGACCGCGCTGACCGAGTTCGTAAGCTACTATTGATGAATGAACGCTAGAATCTCTCGCTCGATGAAGGACTGTTGTTTTAGAACTCTGGTACGTACAGGATCTCCGTTGGATCCAGATGAACCCTCTCTGCCCTGATCTCCACGAGGTCCTGGGTCACCCTGAAGGGACAGAAGACATCAGTCAACACACACCATCATCATCATTATCATCACCACTTCTGTAATTTGCACGGACTTCATGGAGTGGAACGTTAGTTAAAGAGACTGGTAACCGGGCTAGCTTTCAACTCCCCAGATTAGGGATGGGCAACTTTGAATGGGGGTCGGGGCCACAAAAAACAGAACTCGTCATGAGGGGCCGCAGTGGCTTGTGGGTCTGTGTACCCACATCCAAACCCCCACCCCAAAAACATTTAGCGGCCCCCCTCGTGACAGCCAAGAGAAAACATTTACGTTTTAAAATTCATTTCCTGAAATTCTACACATTTTGCCATAGGGTGGGGAGGCAAATGTTTCCAGTTTAAAAAAAAATGATAACTGATGATCAATGGGCCCCACCCCGGTCGGTAATTCAACCACTACAAGTTTAGATAGCTGGCCGCTAGACTAATTGACCAATAACATTTTGTTTTGCTGATATGGGCTAATTGACAGCTGATGCAAAAACACCATTTCTAAATGTCACCGTGTGTTTTCTAAGTGTCAACAGGAAGTTGAGACCCCGACTGAGTTCGCCCCCCCCCCCCCAAATCATCCCTGCCCCAGATCATTTGCCTTGCTCAAGGACACCATCACCATCATCATCACTCACCATCATCATCATCACTCATCATCACCATCATCATCACTCACCATCATCATCATCACTCATCATCACCATCATCACTCACCACCATCATCACTCACCATCATCATCATCACTCATCATCATCATCACTCACCACCATCACCATCATCACTCATCATCACCATCATCACTCACCACCATCATCACCACCATCATCATCACTCATCATCATCACTCACCATCATCACTCACCATCATCATCATCACTCATCATCATCACTCACCATCATCACTCACCATCATCATCATCACTCACCACCATCATCACCACCATCATCATCACTCATCATCATCACTCACCATCATCACTCACCATCATCATCATCACTCACCACCATCACCATCATCACTCATCATCACCATCATCACTCACCACCATCATCACCACCATCATCATCACTCATCATCATCACTCACCATCATCACTCACCATCATCATCATCACTCACCACCATCATCATCACTCATCATCATCATCATCACTCACCACCATCATCATCACTCACCATCATCACCATCATCATCACCATCATCATCACTCATCATCACCATCATCATCACCATCATCATCACCACCATCATCACCACCATCATCATCACCATCATCACTCACCACCATCATCACCACCATCATCACCACCATCATCATCACCATCATCACCACCATCATCATCACCATCATCACTCACCATCATCATCACCACCATCATCATCACCACCATCATCACCACCATCATCACCACCATCATCATCACCATCATCACCACCATCATCATCACCACCATCATCACCACCATCATCATCACTCATCATCACTCATCACCACCATCATCATCACCATCATCACTCACCACCATCATCACCACCATCATCATCACTCACCACCATCATCATCACTCATCATCACCATCATCATCACCATCATCATCACTCATCATCACCATCATCATCACCACCATCATCACCACCATCATCACCACCATCATCATCACCATCATCACTCACCACCATCATCACCACCATCATCATCATCATCACTCACCACCATCATCACCACCATCATCACTCACCACCATCATCACCACCATCATCACCACCATCATCATCATCACTCATCACCACCATCACCATCATCATCATCATCACTCACCACCATCATCACCACCATCATCATCACCATCATCACTCACCACCATCATCACTCACCATCATCATCACCATCATCATCATCATCACCACCATCATCACCATCATCATCACCATCATCACTCACCACCATCATCATCATCACTCATCACCATCATCACTCACCACCATCATCATCACTCATCATCATCACTCACCATCATCATCACCACCATCATCATCACCACCATCATCATCACCACTCACCAAATCTCCTCTTGGTCCTCTGTTTCCACGGGTTCCTTGTTCTCCTTTTTCTCCTGGGGTGCCCTGAAGGAGAATGGACAGAAGTCAACACACACACACAGACACACAGACACACAGACACACAGACACACAGATACACAGACACACAGACACACGGACACACATCCTAATCCTAAACCTAAATCCTAAACACACACAGACACACAGAGACACAGACACACAGACACAGACGCAGACACAGACACAGACAAACACACACAGACACACAGACACACAGACACACAGACACGCAGACGCAGACACACAGACACAGACACATACACACACACAGACACACCGACACACATACACACAGACACACCGTCACAGACACACAGACACACAGACACACACACAGACACACAGACGCAGACGCAGACACAGACACACAGATGCACAGACACACAGACGTAGACACAGACACAGACACACAGACCCACAGACACAGACGCAGACGCAGACGCAGACACACAGACACAGACACAGACATACACACACACAGACACACCGACACACATACACACAGACACACAGACACACCCCGACACAGACACACAGACACACCGACACACATACACACAGACACACAGACACACACACACACACACAGACACACAGACACATAGACACATAGACACACACACAGATACACAGATACACAGACACACAGATACACAGACACACAGACACACAGATACACAAACACACAGACACACACACAGACACACAGACACACAGACGCAGACATACACACACACAGACACAGACACACAGACACAGACGCAGACGCAGACACACAGACACACAGATACACAAACACACAGATACACAGATACACAGACACACAGATACACAGACACACAGACACACAGATACACAGACACACAGATACACAGATACACAGACACACAGATACACAGACACACAGACACACAGACACACACACAGACACACAGACACACAGATACACAGACACACAGACACACACACAGACACACAGACACACAGATACACAGACACACACACACACAGCCACACAGACACACAGACACACACACAGACACACAGACACACAGACACACAGACACACAGACACACACACAGACACACAGACACACACACACACACACACACACACACACAGACACACACAGACACACAGACACAGACACACAGACACAGACACACAGACACAGACACACAGACACACAGACACACAGACACACAGACACACACAGATACACAGACACACAGACACACATACACACAGACACACAGACACACAGACACACATACACACAGACACACAGACACACATACACACAGACACACAGACACACAGATACACAGACACACAGATACACAGACACACAGACACACAGATTCACAGACACACAGACACACAGACACACAGACACACAGACACGCAGACACAGACACGCAGCGTAGTAGTAGTAAAGTGTAAATACGCTGTCTCCTCGGAGGCCGTCCGGTCCAGGTGCTCCCTGAAACACACAACAGTCATGATGTCACACGTGATGTCATCAACACCTCATCAACACTTTCTTGTCAACAGAATCTTCCCATAATTCTCAGGCGTTAGAATCACTTACATCATCACCCCGCTGTCCTTTGTCCCCATTGGCTCCTTTTGGGCCCAGTGTACCCTATCAGAACACAGCATGTTAATATGAGTTGATTCAGAGTCACATAAACACAACCAAACTCATGTACACACACATACACACACATACACACACCTTGGTTCCGGGCGGTCCGTAGTTACCGGGTCGTCCTGGTTCTCCGTTTTTCCCCTGATCACCCTGAAACAAGAAATACACTGTCAACATCGCCATGGTAACAACAGTACAACAGGAAGTTATCTTACTGTACCTTAGCTCCTTTGGTTCCGTATGGACCAGGATCTCCCTTAGGTCCTCCGTCTCCCTGTGAGCCCTACAAACAGATGGAACATAGAAGTCAGAATATAGAACAGGGAACAATAGAACCCAAGTGTTCTAGAGCCCCTGAGGTAGAGCAGAGCTTCACTACATCACACAGTTCTACTACTGATTATCAGAGGGACAGAGATATACAGACAGAGGGACAGACAGAGGGACAGACAGACAGACAGACAGACAGACAGACAGACAGACAGACAGACAGACAGACAGACAGACAGACAGACAGACAGACAGACTTAGAGATACAAACAGAGGGACAAACAGAGGGACAGACAGGTAGACAGAGGGGAAGAAAAAGGGACAGACAGAGGGACAGACAGACAGACAGAGGGACAGACAGACTGATAGAGGGACAGACTGACAGAGGGACAGAGGGACAGACAGAAGGACAGACAGAAAGACAACGGGAAAGACAGAGGGACAGACAGCGGGAGGGACAGACAGAGGGACAGACAGAAAGACAGACAGAGGGACAGACAGAAAGACAGACAGAGGGACAGACAGAAAGACAGACAGAGGGGCAGACAGAGGGGCAGACAGAGGGACAGAGGGACAGAGGGACAGACAGAAAGACAGACAGAGGGACAGACAGAGGGCAGACAGAGGGGCAGACAGAGGGACAGAGGGACAGAGGGACAGACAGAAAGACAGACAGAGGGGCAGACGGACAGACAGAAAGACAGACAGAGGGGCAGACAGAAAGACAGACAGAAAGACAGACAGAGGGGCAGACAGAGGGACAGAGGGACCAAGCTGTTAATCAGAATAACTGTGTTTACATTCTCTGTTGGCAGCATGTTTATAAACTAACCCCTGGGGATAACATACTGTAAACACACACACACACACACACACACACACACACACACACACACACACACACACACACACACACACACACACACACACACACACACACACACACACACACACACACACACACACACACACACACACACGTCTTTCTATAAACTAGGGTACCAGTGAACATTTCTGTTACCAAGTGATTCAGAATCATTTGACAACTGTAAAGAGCTGTTACCAAGTGATTCAGAATCATTTGACAACTGTAAAGAGCTGTTACCAAGTGATTCAGAATCATTTGACAACTGTAAAGAGCTGTTACCAAGTGATTCAGAATCATTTAACAACTGTAAGGAGCTGTTACCAAGTGATTCAGAATCATTTGACAACTGTAAAGAGCTGTTACCAAGTGATTCAGAATCATTTGACAACTGTAAAGAGCTGTTACCAATTGATTCAGAATCATTTGACAACTATAAGGAGCTGTTACCAAGTGATTCAGAATCATTTGACAACTGTAAGGAGCTGTTACCAAGTGATTCAGAATCATTTGACAACTGTAAGGAGCTGTTACCGAGTGATTCAGAATCATTCGACAACTGTAAGGAGCTGTTACCGAGTGATTCAGAATCATTTGACAACTGTAAGGAGCTGTTACCGAGTGATTCAGAATCATTTGACAACTGTAAGGAGCTGTTACCGAGTGATTCAGAATCATTTGACAACTGTAAGGAGCTGTTACCGAGTGATTCAGAATCATTTGACAACTGTAAGGAGCTGTTACCGAGTGATTCAGAACCATTTGACAACTGTAAGGAGCTGTTACCAAGTGATTCAGAATCATTTGACAACTAAGGAGCTGTTACCAAGTGATTCAGAATCATTTGATTCAGAACAGTCTGATCAGCCCTGAGATCCCAACAGTCTGATCAGCCCTGAGATCCCAACAGTCTGATCAGCCCTGAGATCCCAACAGTCTGATCAGCCCTGAGATCCCAACAGTCTGATCGGCCCTGAGATCCCAACAGTATGATCGGCCCTGAGATCCCAACAGTCTGATCGGCCCTGAGATCCCAACAGTCTGAACGGCCCTGAGATCCCACCAGTCTGATCGGCCCTGAGATCCCAACAGTCTGATCGGCCCTGAGATCCCAACAGTCTGACCGGCCCTGAGATCCCAACAGTCTGATCAGCCCTGAGATCCCAACAGTCTGATCAGCCCTGAGATCCCAACAGTCTGATCGGCCCTGAGATCCCAACAGTCTGATCGGCCCTGAGATCCCAACAGTCTGATCAGCCCTGAGATCCCAACAGTCTGATCAGCCCTGAGATCCCAACAGTCTGATCGGCCCTGAGATCCCAACAGTCTGATCGGCCCTGAGATCCCAACAGTCTGATCAGCCCTGAGATCCCAACAGTCTGATCGGCCCTGAGATCCCAACAGTCTGATCGGCCCTGAGATCCCAACAGTCTGAACGGCCCTGAGATCCCAACAGTCTGATCAGCCCTGAGATCCCAACAGTCTGATCGGCCCTGAGATCCCAACAGTCTGATCAGCCCTGAGATCCCAACAGTCTGATCAGCCCTGAGATCCCAACAGTCTGATCAGCGCTGAGATCCCAACAGTCTGATCAGCCCTGAGATCCCAACAGTCTGATCAGCCCTGAGATCCCAACAGTCTGATCGGCCCTGAGATCCCAACAGTCTGATCGGCCCTGAGATCCCAACAGTCTGATCGGCCCTGAGATCCCAACAGTCTGATCGGCCCTGAGATCCCAACAGTCTGATCGGCCCTGAGATCCCAACAGTCTGAACGGCCCTGAGATCCCAACAGTCTGATCGGCCCTGAGATCCCAACAGTCTGAACGGCCCTGAGATCCCACCAGTCTGATCGGCCCTGAGATCCCAACAGTCTGATCGGCCCTGAGATCCCAACAGTCTGACCGGCCCTGAGATCCCAACAGTCTGATCAGCCCTGAGATCCCAACAGTCTGATCGGCCCTGAGATCCCAACAGTCTGATCGGCCCTGAGATCCCAACAGTCTGATCGGCCCTGAGATCCCAACAGTCTGATCGGCCCTGAGATCCCAACAGTCTGATCAGCCCTGAGATCCCAACAGTCTAATCAGCGCTGAGATCCCAACAGTCTGACCGGCCCTGCAGTGTCCATGTTTCATCGGACATAACAGACCTGGCCACTAGGCAGGACACAGAAACAGGTTTCCTGTAACATTTAGAATGACATGTAGATGTTTTGTTGTTGCTAGGAGTTATGGTTTCATTGTGACATGTAGATGTTCTGTTGTTGCTAGGAGTTATGGTTTCATTGTGACATGTAGATGTTCTGTTGTTGCTAGGTGGAGTTATGGTCTCATTGTGACATGTAGATGTTTTGTTGTTGCTAGGTGGAGTTATGGTCTCATTGTGACATGTAGATGTTTTGTTGTTGCTAGGAGTTATGGTTTCATTGTGACATGTAGATGTTCTGTTGTTGCTAGGTGGAGTTATGGTCTCATTGTGACATGTAGATGTTTTGTTGTTGCTAGGAGTTATGGTTTCATTGTGCCTATCTAGACTGTTATTCCTGTAACTACACACATGTGAAGCTACAAGAAAATCATATTTAAATGTATATCAAATCAAATTGAAATATTGATCCTGATGTCACATATTGCCCCCTTTATTTGTAGGAAGACCCATATAAAGAGAGACAGACCCTAAACCCCAACTGGGGTTTAAAATAAGACACTACTAGAAGGACTCACGTCAGGTCCTGGGGAACCTTTACAGCCGGCTAGACCAGGAAAACCTGGATCCCCCTTACGTCCATCAACTCCATCTGTCCCCTGTTGTCCTTTGTCTCCCTGAGAGAGAGAGAGAGAGAGAGAGAGAGAGAGAGAGAGAAGGGGGGAGAGAGAGGGAGAGAGAGAAAGGGAGAGAGAGAGAGAGAGAGAGACAGAGACAGAGAGAGACAGAGACAGAGAGAGACAGAGACAGAGAGAGACAGAGAGAGAAATGTTAGTTTAGTGAGTGTCCATCAATGGGAGAACACATAATATTTCTCAATACAGTAAAGGTGAAATAAAATCCACCAATGGATGTGCAGTTTACCTTGTAGCCTTTATGGCCTCTCTCGCCCTTGTTGCCTATTCCACCTCGGTCGCCCTGGAAACGAGACAACAGTTATCGTCATGATCATCATGTAGAGACTGTCATGGTCGTATCATGTGTCTGAGATATAGTACCTTCATTCCACGGTATCCTACGGGCCCGGGGTCTCCCAAGTTTCCCTGAAATAGAAGACTGGATCATCAGTAGATAATAACAGACCTGATTCTATAGGTTAATAACAGACCTGATTCTATAGGTTAATAACACAGGCCTGATTCTATAGGTTAATAACACAGGCCTGATTCTATAGGTTAATAACAGACCTGATTCTATAGGTTAATAACAGACCTGATTCTATAGGTTAATAACAGACCTGATTCTATAGGTTAATAACAGACCTGGTTCTATAGGTTAATAACACAGACCTGATTCTATAGGTTAATAACAGACCTGATTCTATAGGTTAATAACAGACCTGATTCTATAGGTTAATAACAGACCTGGTTCTATAGGTTAATAACATACCTGATTCTATAGGTTAATAACAGACCTGATTCTATAGGTTAATAACAGACCTGCTTCTATAGGTTAATAACAGACCTGATTCTATAGGTTAATAACACAGACCTGATTCTATAGGTTAATAACAGACCTGCTTCTATAGGTTAATACCAGACCTGCTTCTATAGGTTAATAACAGACCTGATTCTATAGGTTAATAACAGACCTGATTCTATAGGTTAATAACAGACCTGATTCTATAGGTTAATAACAGACCTGATTCTATAGGTTAATAACAGACCTGATTCTATAGGTTAATAACAGACCTGATTCTATAGGTTAATAACAGACCTGATTCTATAGGTTAATAACACAGACCTGATTCTATAGGTTAATAACAGACCTGGTTCTATAGGTTAATAACAGACCTGATTCTATAGGTTAATAACAGAGCAGATTTTGGGGGTTAATAGTAGACCCCGTGTGTTTTCACAGGTACTCACCTCTACCCCGATGTCTCCCTTCTCGCCTGGCATCCCCTGTCTACCTGTTTCACCCTGCAGGAAGAGAGGAGAGGAAGAGGGAGGAGAGAGGAAGAGAGGGAGGACAGAGGAAGAGAGGTGGAGAGAGGAGTGGAGCATTAGAATTCAAGATCAATAATACATAATGACAACAATCAGACACTAGCTATGAAGATCAGGGTAGGACACTGAGCTAAATCCTAGGCATTAACCTGGGGAGCTAATCACAAGTCTTCCGGTTTTCGTGTGTGTGTGTGTGTGTGTGTGTGTGTGTGTGTGTGTGTGTGTGTGTGTGTGTGTGTGTGTGTGTGTGTGTGTGTGTGTGTGTGTGTGTGTGTGTGACCCACCTTGGAGCCGAGGCCTCCTTCTGGTCCTTTGGGACCTCCTTTAGCCTGCAGACAAAACACATCATCAGTGGTGACATCATGGGCCATACCGCTATGTCGCTCAGAGAGCCTTCATAGAACACTATAACCTGTTATAAAGGTGTCATCATGGATCATACCGCTATGTCGCTCAGAGAGCCTTCATAGAACACTATAACCTGTTATAAAGGTGTCATCATGGGTCATACCGCTATGTCGCTCAGAGAGCCTTCATAGAACACTATAACCTGTTATAAAGGTGTCATCATGGGTCATACCGCTATGTCGCTCAGAGAGCCTTCATAGAACACTACAACCTGTTATAAAGGTGTCATCATGGGTCATACCGCTATGTCGCTCAGAGAGCCTTCATAGAACACTACAACCTGTTATAAAGGTGTCATAAGGGGGTCATATGGTGTAGGGGTTACTTACATTGCAGTCAAAAGAACAGCACTGGAAAAAAATGGAAAAAAGCACAGTTATAAATGGCAACAGACAGACAAATGGAAGTAATGATTACTGTAGAAATAACATATGTCACATAGGTAGACAAGACATACCACATCCTTGGTCTCATTGGTCTGTAAGAGAAAATACATCAGAGGTTAGAGAGACTCATTTACACTTTAAAATGATAGGAGAGGGAGGGGAGTAGAGAGGGAGAGGAGAGGAAAGGAGGGGAGATATGGAGAGGAGATGAAAGGAGGAGAGATATGGAGAGGAGAGGAGAGGAAAGGAGGGGAGATATGGAGAGGAGAGGAAAGGAGGCGAGATATGGAGAGGAGAGGAAAGGAGGAGAGATATGGAGAGGAGAGGAAAGGAGGAGAGATACGGAGAGGAGAGGAGAGGAAAGGAGGGGAGATATGGAGAGGAGAGGAAAGGAGGCGAGATATGGAGAGGAGAGGAAAGGAGGAGAGATATGGAGAGGAGAGGAAAGGAGGAGAGAGGAAAGGAGGAGAGATATGGATAGGAGAGGAAAGGAAAGGAAAGGAGATATGGAGAGGAGAGGAAAGGAGGGGAGATATGGAGAGGAGAGGAAAGGAGGAGAGATATGGAGAGGAGAGGAAAGGTGTGGGGAGAGAAGTGGAGGGTTGTAATACGTACGATCATATCTATGATGCTGCGAATGGTCTGTAGCTGGGTGGATCTGCTGTTGTCAGCTGCTGTGAAATTCTGTCTGTAGTTCTGGTCTGTAGCGATCACTGCCAGTCTGGTATCCTATAGAGATCAATACAGAGATACAGAAGTCAATACTGAGATCAATACTGAGATCAATACAGAGATACAGAAATCAATACAGAGATCAATACAGAGATACAGAGATCAGATCAATACAGAGATCAATACAGACATTGATCAATTATCACTACATAAAGTTCAATTATTATTTTTGACGTCTCACTGTGGGGATTCACCAGAATCTCCTAAGTAGCTCAAAGGACCAATCATACACGTCTGTCGGAGACAGACAGACAGGTTGAGTGTCGAATAAGGGAGCCCCTCCCCTCATACTAAAGAGCCAGTCGCCTGCCCTCTGATCATTCTTACCTCTCGTCCTTACAGAAGAGTTCTACTCAGCTCTCCTCAGCACCACTTGGCTAGCTGAGGAGATTTGGCTACCTTAGCTACAAGGCTAGCTGAGGAGATTTGGCTACCTTAGCTACAAGGCTAGCTGAGGTGATTTGGCTACCTTAGCTACAAGGCTAGCTGAGGTGATTTGGCTACCTTAGCTACAAGGCTAGCTGAGGAGATTTGGCTACCTTAGCTACAAGGCTAGCTGAGGAGATTTGGCTACCTTAGCTA
This sequence comes from Salvelinus namaycush, assembly GCF_016432855.1. NCBI lineage: Eukaryota > Metazoa > Chordata > Actinopteri > Salmoniformes > Salmonidae > Salvelinus > Salvelinus namaycush. Next base: position 33,089 of record NW_024058495.1, on the reverse strand, counting down.
CAAGGCTAGCTGAGGAGATTTTGCTACCTTAGCTACAACATTTACATTTACATTTTTTCATTTAGCAGACGCTCTTATCCAGAGCGACTTACAAATTGGAAAGTTCATACATATTCATCCTGGTCCCCCCGTGGGGAATGAACCCACAACCCTGGCGTTGCAAGCGCCATGCTCTACCAACTGAGCCACACGGGACCAAGGCTAGCTGAGGAGATTTGGCTACCTTAGCTACAAGGCTAGCTGAGGTGATTTGGCTACCTTAGCTACAAGGCTAGCTGAGGAGATTTGGCTACCTTAGCTACAAGGCTAGCTGTCATACTGACTAGCTTTTCTACCTGGAAGGGTAGAATTACTATACTGAACAAAAATGTGAACACAACATGTAAAGCGTTGGTCTCATGTTTCATGAGCTGAAATAAAAGATCCCAGAAATGTTTCTAATACACAAAAAAGCTAATTTCTCTCAAATGATGGGTACACATTTGTTTACATCCCTGAACGTGAGCATTTCTCCTTTGCCAAGCTAATCCATCCACCTGATAGGTGTGGCATATCAAGAAGCTGATTAAACAGCATGATCATTACACAGGTGCACCTTGTGCTGGGGACAATAAAAGGCCACTCTAAAATGTGCAGTTTTGTCACAACACAATGCCAGATGTCTCAAGTTGAGGGAGCGTGCAATTAGCATGCTGACTGCAGGAATGACCACCAGAGCTGTTGCCAGATAATTGAATGTCCATGTTTCTACCATAAGCCGCCTCCAACATCGTTTTACAGAATATGGCAGTACGCCCAACCGGCCTCAAAATCGCAGACCACGTGTAACCACGCCAGCCCAGGACCTCCACATCCGGCTTCTTCACCTGCGGGAGGGATCGTCTGAGACCAGCCACCCGGACAGCTGGTGAAACTGTGGGTGGGCACAACCGAAGAATTTCTGCAAAAACTCAGAAACCGTCTCAGGGAAGCTCACTGACTTGCTTGTCGTCCTCACCAGGGTCTTGACCTGACTGCAGTTTGGCGTTGTAACGAACTTCAGTGGACAAACGCTCACCTTCGATGGACACAGGCCTTTATGGTATACTGGCCAGACGGAAGCCACTCCTCAGTAAAACAAACATGACAGCCTGCTTGTGTTTGCTAAGAGGCACCTAAAGACTCTCAGACCATGAGAAACTAGATTATCTGGTCTGATGAAACCAAAATTGAACTCTTTGGTCTGAATGTCAAGCGTCACATCTAGAGTAAACCAGACACTGCTCATCACCTGGCCAATACCATCCCTACGGTGAAGCATGGTGGTGGCAGCATCAAGCTGTGGGGATGTTTTTCAGAGGCAGGGACTGGGAGACTAGTCAGGATCGAGGGAAAGATGAATGGAGCAAAGTACAGAGAGATCCTTGATGAAAACCTGCTCCAGAGAGCTCATGACCTCAGACTGGGGCAAAGGTTCACAGGTGTGTCAAGCTTGTAGCGTCATACCCAAGAAGTCTCGAGGCTGTAATCGCTGCTAAAGGTGCTTCAACAAACTACTGAGTAAAGGGTCTGAATACTTATGTAAATATATACTTCCTGTATATAGCCATGTTATTTTCTACTCCCTGTATATAGCCATGTTATTGTCTACTTCCTGTATATAGCCATGTTATTGTCTACTTCCTGTATATAGCCATGTTATTGTCTACTTCCTGTATATAGCCATGTTATTGTCTACTTCCTGTATATAGCCATGTTATTGTCTACTTCCTGTATATAGCCATGTTATTTTCTACTTCCTGTATATAGCCATGTTATTGTCTACTTCCTGTATATAGCCATGTTATTTTCTACTCCCTGTATATAGCCATGTTATTTTCTACTTCCTGTATATAGCCATGGTATTTTCTACTTCCTGTATATAGCCATGGTATTTTCTACTCCTTGCTAGTGAGGGTCGAGAATCCACTCTCGCATAGGTACGTGGTTGCAAAGGGTATCAGTGTTTTAACAGTGCGATTTTCCAAGTCAAGAAACTCTGAGCACAGCCCCATCCCTAAATCTGGCAGTGGCTTCTGATTAAATTCAATATTCACAGAACCGCTTGTAGCAATTTCGATGAGGCTCTCTTGTTCAGATATCGGTAAGTGGACTGGAGGAAGGGCATGAAAGGGATAACAGACGAATTTGCAGACGTGTTGCTGTGCGTTTTGTTGCTGTGCGTTTTGCCAACCTTACTTTGCTAGCTGACAACTTTACGTTTTTTTTTCTTTTTACTTTTTAATTACCGTTTATATTTTTAGTTTTTCCATCACAACTTTTTTCCCTCATTCAACTTTTTCACTCCGGACGCTTTATCTGGACATGGTTCGTCAGCACTTTCAACAGCCGAAGCTAAGTAGTAACATTAACATGATGTCTTCTAATTGCAGTCGCTGTACTCATAATATACAGGAGAACGATCGCCTTATGGCGACGATAGCTGTGCTGCAAGCCCAGCTTCAGACGCAATCGTTAGGCAAGGGTAATTTCAGTGTAGGAAAGGATGAAACAGCGTCTGTGCCACCAGTAAGTACAGATAGTAACGTTAGTATAAATCCCCCCGCACAGTCCCCGCAGCCGGACAACTTTCTCATGGCTTCTGGAGGGAAATGCTGTAGGAATGCTCAACTGGTGTCGCTCATTCAGCCGACAGAAACTTTCAACCGGTTTTCCCCATTAAGTAGCGAGTCGGAGTCTGAGGCCGAGTCTTCTCTTGTCTCTACTCCTCCCGTTACAGGGTCTGAGACGCCGAAGGCTCCCACCATTAGCTCTGACAAATTGAAAACCCTAGTCATTGGCGACTCCATTACCCGCAGTATTAGACTTAAAACGAATCACCCACTGTTTACCAGGGGGCAGGGCTACCGACGTTAAGGCTAATCTGAAGATGGTGCTGGCTAAAGATAAAACTGGCGAGTGTAGAGAGTATAGAGATATTGTTATCCACGTCGGCACCAACGATGTTAGGATGAAACAGTCAGAGGTCACCAAGCGCAACATAGCTTCAGCGTGTAAATCAGCTAGAAAGATGTGTCGGCATCGAGTAATTGTCTCTGGCCCCCTCCCAGTTAGGGGGAGTGACGAGCTCTACAGCAGAGTCTCCCAACTCAATCGCTGGTTGAAAACTGTTTTCTGCCCCTCCCAAAAGATAGAATTTGTAGATAATTGGCCCTCTTTCTGGGACTCACCCACAAACTGGACCAAGCCTGACCTGCTGGGGAGTGACGGACTCCATCCTAGCTGGAGGGGTGCTCTCATCTTATCTACCAACATAGACAGGGCTCTAACTCCTCTAGCTCCACAATGAAATAGGGTGCAGGCCAGGCAGCAGGCTGTTAGCCAACCTGCCAGCTTAGTGGAGTCTGCCACTAGCATAGTCAGTGTAGTCAGCTCAGCCATCCCCATTGAGACTGTGTCTGTGCCTCGACCTAGGTTGGGCAAAACTAAACATGGCGGTGTTCGCCTTAGCAATCTCATTAAGATAAAGACCTCCTCCATTCCTGCCATTATTGAAAGAGATCGTGATACCTCACATCTCAAAATAGGGTTACTTAATGTTAGATCCCTCACTTCAAAGGCAGTTATAGTCAATGAACTAATCACTGATCATAATCTTGATGTGATTGGCCTGACTGAAACATGGCTTAAGCCTGATGAATTTACTGTGTTAAATGAGGCCTCACCTCCTGGTTACACTAGTGACCATATCCCCCGTGCATCTCGCAAAGGCGGAGGTGTTGCTAACATTTACGATAGCAAATTTCAATTTACAAAAAAAAAAATGACGTTTTCGTCTTTTGAGCTTCTAGTCATGAAATCTATGCAGGCTACTCAATCACTTTTTATAGCTACTGTTTACAGGCCTCCTGGGCCATATACAGCGTTCCTCTCTGAGTTCCCTGAATTCCTATCGGACCTTGTAGTCATAGCAGATAATATTCTAATTTTTGGTGATTTTAATATTCATATGGAAAAGTCCACAGACCCACTCCAAAAGGCTTTCGGAGCCATCATCGACTCAGTGGGTTTTGTCCAACATGTCTCTGGACCTACTCACTGCCACAGTCATACTCTGGACCTAGTTTTGTCCCATGGAATAAATGTTGTAGATCTTAATGTTTTTCCTCATAATCCTGGACTATCGGACCACCATTTTATTACGTTTGAAATCGCAACAAATAATCTGCTCAGACTCCAACCAAGGATCATCAAAAGTCGTGCTATAAATTCTCAGACAACACAAAAATTCCTTGATGCCCTTCCAGACTCCTTCTGCCTACCCAAGGACGTCAGAGGACAAAAATCAGTTAACCACCTAACTGAGGAACTCAATTTAACCTTGCGCAATACCCTAGATGCAGTTGCACCCCTAAAAACGAAAAACATTTGTCATAAGAAACTAGCTCCCTGGTATACAGAAAATACCCGAGCTCTGAAGCAAGCTTCCAGAAAATTGGAACGGAAATGGCGCCACACCAAACTGGAAGTCTTCCGACTAGCTTGGAAAGACTACCGTGCAGTATCGAAGAGCCCTCACTGCTGCTCGATCATCCTACTTTTCCAACTTAATTGAGGAAAATAAGAACAATCCAAAATGTCTTTTTGACACTGTTGCAAAGCTAACTAAAAAGCAGCATTCCCCAAGAGAGGATGGCTTTCACTTCAGCAGTAATAAATTCATGAACTTCTTTGAGGAAAAGATCATGATCATTAGAAAGCAAATTACGGACTCCTCTTTAAATCTGCGTATTCCTCCAGGGCTTAGCTGTCCTGGATCTGCACAGCTCTGCCAGGGCCTGGGATCGGGAGAGACACTTAAGTGTTTTAGTACTATATCTCTTGACACAATGATGAAAATAATCATGGCCTCTAAACCTTCAAGCTGCATACTGGATCCTATTCCTACTAAACTACTGAAAGAGCTGCTTCCTGTGCTTGGCCCTCCTATGTTGAACATAATAAACGGCTCTCTATCCACCGGATGTGTACCAAACTCACTAAAAGTGGCAGTAATAAAGCCTCTCTTGAAAAAGCCAAACCTTGACCCGGAAAATATAAAAAACTATCGGCCTATATCGAATCTTCCATTCCTCTCAAAATTTTTTGAAAAAGCTGTTGCGCAGCAACTCACTGCCTTCCTGAAGACAAACAATGTATACGAAATGCTTCAGTCTGGTTTTAGACCCCATCATAGCACTGAGACTGCACTTGTGAAGGTGGTAAATGACCTTTTAATGGCGTCAGACCGAGGCTCTGCATCTGTCCTCGTGCTACTAGACCTTAGTGCTGCCTTTGACACCATCGATCACCACATTCTTTTGGAGAGACTGGAAACCCAAATTGGTCTACACGGACAAGTTCTGGCCTGGTTTAGATCTTATCTGTCGGAAAGATATCAGTTTGTCTCTGTGAATGGTTTGTCCTCTGACAAATCAACTGTACATTTCGGTGTTCCTCAAGGTTCCGTTTTAGGACCACTATTGTTTTCACTATATATTTTACCTCTTGGGGATGTTATTCGAAAACATAATGTTAACTTTCACTGCTATGCGGATGACACACAGCTGTACATTTCAATGAAACATGGTGAAGCCCCAAAATTGCCCTCGCTAGAAGCCTGTGTTTCAGACATAAGGAAGTGGATGGCTGAAAACTTTCTACTTTTAAACTCGGACAAAACAGAGATGCTTGTTCTAGGTCCCAAGAAACAAAGAGATCTTCTGTTAAATCTGACAATTAATCTTGATGGTTGTAAAGTCGTCTCAAATAAAACTGTGAAGGACCTCGGCGTTACTCTTGACCCTGATCTCTCTTTTGACGAACATATCAAGACTGTTTCAAGGACAGCTTTTTTCCATCTACGTAACATTGCAAAAATCAGAAATTTTCTGTCCAAAAATGATGCAGAAAAATGTATCCATGCATTTGTTACTTCTAGGCTAGACTACTGCAATGCTCTACTTTCCGGCTACCCGGATAAAGCACTAAATAAACTTCAGTTAGTGCTAAATACGGCTGCTAGAATCCTGACTAGAACCAAGAAATTTGATCATATTACTCCAGTGCTAGCTTCCCTACACTGGCTTCCTGTTAAGGCAAGGGCTGATTTCAAGGTTTTACTGTTAACCTATAAAGCGTTACATGGGCTTGCTCCTACCTATCTTTCCGAGTTGGTCCTGCCGTACATACCTACACGTACGCTACAGTCACAAGACGCAGGCCTCCTAATTGTCCCTAGAATTTCTAAGCAAACAGCTGGAGGCAGGGCTTTCTCCTATAGATTTCCATTTTTATGGAATGGTCTGCCTACCCATGTGAGAGACGCAGACTCGGTCTCAACCTTTAAGTCTTTACTGAAGACTTATCTCTTCAGTAGGTCATATGATTGAGTGTAGTCTGGCCCAGGAGTGTGAAGGTGAACGGAAAGGCTCTGGAGCAACGAACCGCCCTTGCTGTCTCTGCCTGGCCTGTTCCCCTCCACTGGGATTCTCTACCTCTAACCCTATTACAGGGGCTGATTCACTGGCTTACTGGTGCTCTTTCATGCCGTCCCTAGGAGGGGTGCGTCACTTGAGTGGGTTGAGTTACTGACGTGATCTTCCTGTCTGGGTTCGCGCCCCCCCCTTGGTTTGTGCTGTGGTGGAGATCTTTGTGGGCTATACTCGGCCTTGTCTCAGGATTGTAAGTTGGTGGCTGAAGATATCCCTCTAGTGGTGCGGGGGCTGTGCTTTGGCAAAGTGGGTGGGGTTATATCCTTCCTGTTTGGCCCTGTCCGGGGGTATCATCGGATGGGGCCACAGTGTCTCCTGACCCCTCCTGTCTCAGCCTCCAGTATTTATGCTGCAGTAGTTTGTGTCGGGGGGCTAGGGCCAGTTGGTTATATCTGGAGTACTTCTCCTGTCTTATCCAGTGTCCTGTGTGAATTTAAGTATGCTCTCTCTAATTCTCTCCTTCTCTCTTTCTTTCTCTCTCTCGGAGGACCTGAGCCCTAGGACCATACGTCAGGACTACTGGGCATGATGACTCCTTGCTGTCCCCAGTCCACCTGGCCTTGCTGCTGTTCCAGTTTCAACTGTTCTGCCTGCAGTTATGGAACCCCTACCTGTCCCAGACCTGCTGTTTTCAACTCTTAATGATCGGCTATGAAAAGCCAACTGACATTTATTCCTGATTATTATTTGACCATGCTTGTCATTTATGAACATTTTGAACATCTTGGCTCTCTCTAATTCTCTCCTTCTCTCTTTCTTTCTCTCTCTCGGAGGAACTGAGCCCTAGGACCATACGTCAGGACTACCGGGCATGATGACTCCTTGCTGTCCCCAGTCCACCTGGCCTTGCTGCTGTCCCAGTTTCAACTGTTCTGCCTGCGGTTATGGAACCCCTACCTGTCCCAGACCTGCTGTTTTCAACTCTTAATTATCGGCTATGAAAAGCCAACTGACATTTATTCCTGATTATTATTTGACCATGCTTGTCATTTATGAACATTTTGAACATCTTCTGTTATAATCTCCACCCGGCACAGCCAGAAGAGGACTGGCCACCCCTCATAGCCTGGTTCCTCTCTAGGTTTCTTCCTAGGTTTTGGCCTTTCTAGGGAGTTTTTCCTAGCCACCGTGCTTCTACACCTGCATTGCTTGCTGTTTGGGGTTTTAGGCTGGGTTTCTGTACAGCACTTCGAGATATTAGCTGATGTACGAAGGGCTATATAAAATAAACTTGATTGATTGATTGATGTATATGGTCTCTAGGGCTGGGTGATATGGTCTCTAGGGCTGGGTGATATGGTCTCTAGGGCTGGGTTATATGGTCTCTAGGGCTGGGTTATATGGTCTCTAGGGCTGGGTGATATGGTCTCTAGGGATGGGTGATATGGTCTCTAGGGCTGGGTTATATGGTCCCTAGGGCTGGGTGATATGGTCTCTAGGGCTGGGTTATATGGTCTCTAGGGCTGGGTGATATGGTCTCTAGGGCTGAGTGATATGGTCTCTAGGGCTGGGTTATATGGTCTCTAGGGCTGGGTGATATGGTCTCTAGGGCTGGGTTATATGGTCTTTAGGGCTGGGTGATATGGTCTCTAGGGCTGGGTGATATGGTCTCTAGGGCTGGGTTATATGGTCTCTAGGGCTGGGTGATATGGTCTTTAGGGCTGGGTTATATGGTCTCTAGGGCTGGGTTATATGGTCTCTAGGGCTGGGTGATATGGTCTCTAGGGCTGGGTGATATGGTCTCTAGGGCTGGGTGATATGGTCTCTAGGGCTGGGTTATATGGTCTCTAGGGCTGGGTTATATGGTCTCTAGGGCTGGGTGATATGGTCTCTAGGGCTGGGTTATATGGTCTCTAGGGCTGGGTTATATGGTCTCTAGGGTGATATGGTCTCCAGCCCTTATATGTAGTCAAAATATAATTTTAATAACAGTTGGCACTTTGAACACAGTGTTGTTTGACATGACAACCAATGAAAAAGCCAGGGAGGCGTTCATAGAATTAGGAATTAGGTTACTAATATAATCTCTATGGAGGTGTTATTGCGACAGGGTAGGAACCAAAGTGTTGGTCAGTGTTTCCCAGGGGAGTGCCAATACTAGTAAGATCTCCATGGAGGTGTTATTGTGACAGGATAGGAACCAAAGTGTTGGTAAGTGTTTCCCAGGGGAGTGCCAATACTAATAAGATCTCTATGGAGGTGTTAATGCAACAGGGTAGGAACCAAAGTGTTGGTCAGTGTTTCCCAGGGGACCCTATAATCTTTGGCTTACTTCATGAAACTAACCTATTCCTCTCTGATTTAGAAGATACTGCTGCACAACCAACGTGCTGATTAAGGCCTACACAGCACTGGTATCAGACTGTATTAGATATCTATGTTTGCTCTGACTCAGTACATTTATTAGCAGCTAACTAGCGATTAGCATTAGCGGCTATTTATTTTAGAAATTTTCTAAGAAAAGACGAACTAGCTGTTTGCAGACAGTAACATCCACAAACTAATAGTGTAATTATAGAACGCTTGTGGATTTATATAAGGAAGCAAAGTGGAAAGCAGTATAGATGTCATCAACATATTAATGTATTTGCTGCATTAACCATGCAGACTGAAGACATCGACCATGCAAACGGTCAACAAATGATCTCGTGGTCAAGCAACAACAACTGCGCTCCTTGTTTTACAGGGGGCGGGGCTTGGTGAGAGAGGAAGAGAAATGACTCAAGTAGCGGAGTAAACTATACAGACAGAGTGAAATACTGTTACCATGGCCAGGTCTAGTGTGTGCGTGTGCGTGTGTGTGTGTCGTACCTCCTGGTCAGGTGATATGGCGACGGAGAAGACTTTAACCCCGTGTTGCCTGGCCTCATTGGCAGCTTCCTGTATCCCACCACAGGGCTCCTTGTAACCTGTTAGAGGATGACCGTCCGTCACCACGACGATGTACTTATTCTCCTGGTAGTGGGAGCCCCTGAACACACACACACACCGGATAGAAAGGGACGTAATGAGACACACTGCAACAAAAAAACACTAGACAGGTACGATAGAGAAACCATTATACAGGTACTATAGAGAAACCATTATACAGGTACTATAGAGAAACCATTATACAAGTACTATAGAGAAACCATTATACAGGTACTATAGAGAAACCATTATACAGGTACTATAGAGAAACCATTATACAGGTACTATAGAGAAACCACTAGACAGGTACTATAGAGAAACCATTATACAGGTACTATAGAGAAACCATCTTGATGGCACAGTCAGTGTGTGTGTTACCCAATGAGCAGCTCAGCGATGCCTCTCTTGATGGCACAGTCAGTGTGTGTATTACCCTATGAGCAGCTCAGCGATGCCTCTCTTAATAATTATCCTCTTGGAACTATAGGGGGTGCTGTTCCGCATTAGCATATTTGGGTCTCCAAATTAAACTGCCTCGTGCTAAATTCTTGATCGTACAATATGCATATTATTGTTATTATTGGATAGAAAACACTTTATAGTTTCTATAGCCGTTGGAATTTTGTCTCTGAGTGGTACAGAACAATATCTACAGCACTTTTCATGACAGGGGTCAGATTTCAGAAATTTTTACCCCTGATCTGGAGTCTGTTTTTAAGGCGACAGTGAATGCTATGAAGAAACCGACACTGCCTACGTCTTCCTCTGGGTGTCTGTACGTCATCACGTTTTGAATGGAATCGATTGCACAATCCCAGCCCATATAAAACCACAAAACGTGGGAGTACACTCTCTTTTGTTCGCGCGTCACAAGCGGGATGGACATCGGACTTGCCTCATTCCAAATCGTTGTTTAACCAGTAATATTTCTCTGGTCATGTTTTTACTCGTTATAGTTGTTAAAAACATCATAATGTAGTTAATTTGAACCGTTTTATAGCAATTTATATCCGTTTAGTGCGATTCTGAGGAATTTCTTTGTCGTGCACTTTTTAGCTTTGGGAACGTTTCGGGGGTCTCGGTCGTTGGTAGTGGACATTTCGAAGGACAGAGGACATCTATCGACCAAAAGAAATTTATAACATAGAAAGGATACATTGCCCAAGAATCTGATGGAAGAACAGCTCAAAGTAAGCAATATTTAATATGATAAATCGTTGTTCTGTCGAAATATTTTAAACGCATATTTCGCCATTTTGTTTGGTATAGCTTCACTTGGCGAACCCTGTATTGAAAAGTAAGGATAATTTTAAAAATGTAAGTCAGCGGTTGCATTAAGAACTAATTTGTCTTTCGATTCCTGTCAACTCTGTATTTTTTAGTCAAGTATATGATTAGCTTTCGATTAAACTAGATCACTCTGAAAGCTGACGTCCCTCATTTTGATGCTTGAGTTGTGACTATTTCCATTGTATAACCACGGTTTTGTATGGCTAAATATGCACATTTTCGAACAAACTGTATATGTATGTTGTAAAATGATGTTACAGGAGTGTCATCGGAAGAATTCTGAGAAGGTTAGTGAAAAAATTAATATATTTTGGCGATGATAACGTTATAGCTCCCTTTGCCTTGAATTCATGCTCTACTAACGTTTGCACATGTGGTATGCTAACTTATCGATTTATTGTGTTTTCGCTGAAAAACGCTTAGAAAATCTGAAATATGGTCTGAAATCACAAGAACTGTGTCTTTCCATTGCTATGCTTTGTCTATTTTTATGAAATGTTTTATGATGAGTAAATTGGTCATACACGTTGCTCTATCTAGTAATTCTAGTCGATTTGTGATGGTCGGTGCAATTGTAAACTGTGATTTCTACCTGAAATATGCACTTTTTTCTAACAACACCTATCCTATACCATAAATATGTTATCAGACTGTCATCTGATGAGTTTTTTTCTTGGTTTGTGGCTATCAATATCTTAGTTTAGCCGAATTGGTGATAGCTAGTGGTGGAGAGAGAAAATGGTGGACAAAGAAAGATGGTGTATTTTGCTAACGTGGTTAGCTAATAGATTTACATATTGTGTCTTCCCTGTAAAACATTTTAAAAAACAGAAATGATGGGTTTATTCACAAGATCTGTATCTTTCATCTGGTGTCTTGGACTTGTGATTTAATGATATTTAGATGCTACTATTTACTTGTGAAGCTATGCTAGCGATGCTAATCAGTGTGGGGGGGGTGGGGGGTGATCCCGGATACGGGGTTGAGAGGCGGTAAAAGTTAACGACACAGTCAGTGTGTGTTATCCTATGAGCAGCTCAGCGATGCCTCTCTTGATGGCACAGTCAGTGTGTGTGTTACCCTATGAGCAGCTCAGCGATGCCTCTCTTGATGGCACAGTCAGTGTGTGTGTTATCCTATGAGCAGCTCAGCGATGCCTCTCTTGATGGCACAGTCAGTGTGTGTGTTATCCTATGAGCAGCTCAGCGATGCCTCTCTTGATGGCACAGTCAGTGTGTGTGTTACCCTATGAGCAGCTCAGCGATGCCTCTCTTGATGGCACAGTCAGTGTGTGTTCCCTTGCCGATGTAGTTGATGCCTTTGATGTCACTGATGAGCGCCTGGCGCTCGGTGGCGACGTCACTCAGCTGGCGCACTAAGATGATCTCATCAGAGTAATGCAGCGCTCCGGAGTTCCACGTCAGGGACCGGTCACATGGGTGGCGCCTAGCAACAACACACATAGAGAAAAGTTATGTCACATCACTAACCACGTTACCATCAACAGTTTTTATGCGAGTAAAGTCATACCGTATAAAAAACAAATCACGACAGCTGGGATGGAAACAGGAAGTTTTGGTAAAATGTTAGAAATGCCGACCGATAATGTGTTCTTTGACGTGGTGGAATTCTTTGTGTCTGTAAAATTATTTATGCGGGAAATGGCGGTGGAAACACCTTTATGTGCAAATATTAAAATACTGAACACTGAACAAAATATAAACAAAACATTCAACAATATTTTACTGAGCTACAGTTCATATAAGGATATCAGTCAATTGAAATAAATCTGTTAGGCCCTAATCTATGCATTTACATGACTGGGAATACAGTCATGTAAAGCCCAAAAGGGCTGATACAGTACCAGTCAGTAGTTTGGACACACCGACTCATTCCAGGGTTTTTCTTTATTTTTACTATTTTCTACATTGAAGAATAATAGTGAAGACATCAGAACTATGAAATAACACATGGAATCATGTAGTAACCAAAGTAGTGTTAAATAAATCAAAATATATTTTATATTTTATACTCTTTAAAGTAACCACCATTTGCCTTGAGGACATCAGTCTGACCCCCAGTCTTCATGGAGGAGATTACTGAGTAGTTTGGTTCATCAGGCTGACCTCCAGTCTTCATGGAGGAGATTACTGAGTAGTTTGGTTCATCAGGCTGACCTCCAGTCTTCATGGAGGAGATTACTGAGTAGTTTGGTTCATCAGGCTGACCTCCAGTCTTCATGGAGGAGATTAATGAGTAGTTTGGTTTATCAGGCTGACCTCCAGTCTTCATGGAGGAGATTATTGTGCAGTTTGGTTCATCAGGCTGACCTCCAGTCTTCATGGAGGAGATTACTGAGTAGTTTGGTTCATCAGGATGACCCCCAGTCTTCATGGAGGAGATCACTGAGTAGTTTGGTTCATCAGGCTGACCTCCAGTCTTCATGGAGGAGATTAATGAGTAGTTTGGTTCAGCAGGCTGACCTCCAGTGTTCTCTTGAAGTTATTGAGGGATGATGATGTTTTGGCATTGTGAAGATAAGAATGGTACTTCTGTATCTCATAGAGAATTGACTATGTGAGGTGTGGCAGTGGAGAGGGTGAAGGTTATTACAGTGTCTTCAGAATTAACCTGTAAGAATCCATTGAAGGGTTAGGTAAACTGTCTGGGATCTGGAAGAATCCATTGAAGGGTTTAGGTAAACTGTCTGGGACCTGGAAGAATCCATTGAAGGGTTTAGGTAAACTGTCTGTGACCTGAAGAATCCATTGAAGGGTTTAGGTAATCTGTCTGGGACCTGGAAGAATCCATTGAAGGGTTTAGGTGAACTGTCTGGGACCTGGAAAAATCCAGTGAAGGGTTTAGGTAAACTGTCTGGGACCTGGAAGAATCCATTGAAGGGTTTAGGTAAACTGTCTGGGACCTGAAGAATCCATTGAAGGGTTTAGGTAAACTGTCAGGGACCTGGAAGAATCCATTGAAGGGTTAAGTAAACTGTCAGGGACCTGGAAGAATCCATTGAAGGGTTTAGGTAAACTGTCTTGGAGGTATGAGTATTGATGAAAGTGCATAGTTGTTTAATGTTTATAAATAGACAAGATATTGAGTTTCTTAAACAAAGCTGCAGATGGAGCCAGGTAATAAGAGAAGGTGGCTATTTATTGGTTAAACCCTCACCACTAATCCTAACCCTCCGCTATAAAAACTTGACTGGTATTGAACACTGTGTCACACCACAGGACATCTTGGCCCTGGTAGATGCACAGCCGTTTGCATAAACACATTGTTCTCTATCATGACCATGACTATATAACCAGTTATATGTATAATCATGAAAACCATAATAACGCAATCTAGAAAGTAATATTTCATGATCAACCCGTGTCAAACGCTTTGGATAAATCTAAAAAGATGCCAAGAGCGTCTACATTGAGATACATTGAGATGAAATAGTTGTAGATGAGATACATAGAGATGAGATACATTGAGATGAGATAGTTGTAGATGAGATACATAGAGATGAGATAGTTGTAGATGAGATACATAGAGATGAGATAGTTGTAGATGAGATACATTGAGATGAGATACATAGAGATGAGATACATAGAGATGAGACACATAGAGATGAGATACATAGAGATGAGATAGTTGTAGATGAGATAGTTGTAGATGAGATACATTGAGATGAGATACATTGAGATGAGATACATAGAGATGAGATACATTGAGATGAGATAGTTGTAGATGAGATAGTTGTAGATGAGATACATTGAGATGAGATAAATTTAGATGAGATAGTTGTAGATGAGATACATAGAGATGAGATACATAGAGATGAGATACATTGAGATGAGATGGCTGTAGATGAGATAGTTGTAGATGAGATACATAGAGATGAGATACATTGAGATGAGATAGTTGTAGATGAGATACATTGAGATGAGATACATAGAGATGAGATACATAGAGATGAGATAGTTGTAGATGAGATACATTGAGATGAGATACATAGAGATGAGATAGTTGTAGATGAGATACATTGAGATGAGATACATAGAGATGAGATAGTTGTAGATGAGATACATTGAGATGAGATACATAGAGATGAGATAGTTGTACATGAGATACATTGAGATGAGATACATAGAGATGAGATACATAGAGATGAGATAGTTGTAGATGAGATACATAGAGATGAGATACATAGAGATGAGATAGTTGTAGATGAGATACATAGAGATGCGATATATAGAGATGAGATAGTTGTAGATAAGATACATAGAGATGAGATACATTGAGATGAGATACATAGAGATGAGATAGTTGTAGATAAGATACATAGAGATGAGATACATAGAGATGAGATAGTTGTAGATAAGATACATAGAAATGAGATACATAGAGATAGATGTTTGTAGATGAGATAGTTGTAGATGAGATACATTGAGATGAGATACATTGAGATGAGATAGTTGTAGATGAGATAGTTGTAGATGAGATACATTGAGATGAGATACATTGAGATGAGATAGTTGTAGATGAGATACATAGAGATGAGATACATTGAGATGAGATAGTTGTAGATAAGATACATAGAAATGAGATACATAGAGATGAGATACATAGAGATGAGATACATAGAGATGAGATACATAGAGATGATAGTTGTAGATGAGATACATAGAGATGAGATACATTGAGATGAGATAGTTGTAGATGAGATAGTTGTAGATGAGATACATTGAGATGAGATACATTGAGATGAGATAGTTGTAGATGAGATACATTGAGATGAGATACATAGAGATGAGATACATAGAGATGAGATACATAGAGATGATAGTTGTAGATGAGATACATAGAGATGAGATACATAGAGATGAGATAGTTGTAGATGAGATACATAGAGATGAGATAGTTGTAGATGAGATACATAGAGATGAGATAGTTGTAGATGAGATACATAGAGATGAGATACATAGAGATGAGATAGTTGTATATGAGATACATAGAGATGAGATAGTTGTAGATGAGATAGTTGTAGATGAGATACATTGAGATGAGATACATTGAGATGAGATAGTTGTAGATGAGATACATTGAGATGAGATACATAGAGATGAGATACATAGAGATGAGATACATAGAGATGAGATACATAGAGATGATAGTTGTAGATGAGATACATAGAGATGAGATACATAGAGATGAGATAGTTGTAGATGAGATACATAGAGATGAGATAGTTGTAGATGAGATACATAGAGATGAGATAGTTGTAGATGAGATACATAGAGATGAGATACATAGAGATGAGATAGTTGTATATGAGATACATAGAGATGAGATAGTTGTAGATGAGATACATAGAGATGAGATACATAGAGATGATAGTTGTATATGAGATACATAGAGATGAGATAGTTGTAGATGAGATAGTTGTAGATGAGATACATTGAGATGAGATAAATTTAGATGAGATAGTTGTGGATGAGATACATTGAGATGAGATAGTTGTAGATGAGATACATAGAGATGAGATACATAGAGATGAGTTACATTGAGACGAGATAGTTGTGGATGAGATACAAAGAGATGAGATAGTTGTAGATGAGATACATTGAGATGAGATACATTGAGATGAGATAGTTGTAGATGAGATACATAGAGATGAGATACATTGAGATGAGATAGTTGTAGATGAGATACATTGAGATGAGATACATAGAGATGAGATAGTTGTAGATGAGATACATTGAGATGAGATAGTTGTAGATGAGATACATTGAGAAGAGATACATTGAGATGAGATAGTTGTAGATTAAATACATAGAGATGAGATACATTGAGATGAGATAGTTGTAGATGAGATACATAGAGATGAGATAGTTGTAGATGAGATACATTGAGATGAGATACATAGAGATGAGATAGTTGTAGATGAGATAGTTGTAGATGAGATACATTGAGATGAGATACATTGAGATGAGATAGTTGTAGATGAGATACATTGAGATGAGATACATAGAGATGAGATACATAGAGATGAGATAGTTGTAGATGAGATACATAGAGATGAGATAGTTGTAGATGAGATACATTGAGATGAGATACATTGAGATGAGATAGTTGTAGATGAGATACATAGAGATGAGATACATAGAGATGAGATACATAGAGATGAGATACATAGAGATGAGATACATAGAGATGATAGTTGTAGATGAGATACATAGAGATGAGATACATTGAGATGAGATAGTTGTAGATGAGATAGTTGTAGATGAGATACATAGAGATGAGATAGTTGTAGATTACTTTTTCTTATTCAAAAGATGATTGATGATTTTCCAAGTTGGCTTTAAATTATTAAACTATTTAAGGCTTTAAATTATTTAACGATTCTTGGAATGTGATAGTAAAATATATTTTTGTGGATATTCGATGTGAGTAAATTTGTTTTTATACTTTTTGTAATTGGCAGAATTCAGGGGAGAGGGATTTGTGAGAAACTTTGAACTGATTATTTCTTGAGACCCGTTGTAAACCAAGGTTTCCAGAACCCTGCTGCTGCTCTCTTACGTGGTTTAACTAAAAAATTTACGAAAATAATGGTGAAATACAGAATTGAAAGATGTGAGGAAAAGTCTGGTAAGAAAACTCTACATCAGCCTGATTATAAACATTTTACCATGAAATATCCCCAATCTACATCTTAAAGCGCTCACAATTACTTTAGTTAAATATTCTACATTTAATGCTACTAATAATTCCCATCTGTTGATTCTCAGCTGCCAGGGGGAAGTGTAAAGTTGGAAAGTGGTCAGAAATGTCTACCTGTATTAGCCACATTATTCAAAGAATTAGTAAAAATAGGATCAATAAGGGTGTCAGGTGATCTGGTCAGTATGTGGTCTTATAGATGAGGAGACACAGATAGATGGAGTATAAAGTATTCAGAAAGTCAGAAAGTCAGATGTCAGTGAGTGGTTCGAGAGAAACCCGTTTCTTTTTTGTGCGTATGGAAAATGTATGGGATCTTTTATTTAATCTCATGAAACATGTTCCGTTTATATTTTTTGTGCAGTATAGTAACCGTCATATGGAAGTAAACTTGGAGTCATGAGATGATATGGTGTACGTGGTCCTCCCCACTACGACTCTGGAAACAGTTTCTAAGGCGAACTTCCTCCCAGGATGAGGAAAAGGCACAGAGATATTCATGCTCCCTTCCAATAAGTATCTAGGGTCTTATTCTGGTGACATGACAAAGAGCTTTCACATTTCCACAGCAACAACACCAGCTGAACAATTATGTCCAAGTGAGGAGGAGCCCAACCTGGGCCTTAAGCAGCACGGCCATGAGACAACCATAAAGTAGTGTTCTGTAATGGACAGCCAGGGTGTGTGTTACTTCCTGTGTGTGTGTGTGTGTGTGTGTGTGTGTGTGTGTGTGTGTGTGTGTGTGTGTGTGTGTGTGTGTGTGTGGTGTGTGTGTGTGTGTGTGGTGTGTGTGTGTGTGTGTGTGTGTGTGTGTGTGTGTGTGTGTGTGTGTGTGTGTGTGTGTATCTTACATTTCTTTGAGCTCCATGATAAAGCGTTCAGTAAAGCTCTTGATCTGGTCGATGTAGAAGTTGGGAGGTTTGGCCCTCAGAGCAACACTCTCAGACGTGTCCAGCACAAAGAACAGGTCCACCGGACACTCTGCGCACACACACACACACACACACACACACACACACACACACACACACACACACACACACACACACACACACACACACACACACACACACACACACAGGGGAAACATGGACATATGACATATCTGTATACACATAGAAGAGAAACAGTGCATTTGGAAAGTATTCAGACCCCCAGACCCCTTTCCACATTTTGTTACAGACTTATTCTAAAATGTATTACATGTATTCAATCTACACACAATACCCCATAATGACAAAGATAAAACAGGTTTTTAGACATTTTTGCAAATAAAAATCAATTAAAAATTGGGGTTAAAAGTAAAAAATCTAAATACCTTATTTACATAAGTTTTCAGACCCTTTTCTATGAGACTAGAAATTGAGCTCAGGTGCATCCTGTTTCCATTGATCATTCTTGAGATGTTTCTACAACTTGATTAGAGTCCACCTGTGGTAAATTCAATTGATTGGACATGATTTGGAAAGGCACACACCTGTCTATATAAGGTCCCACGGTTGACAGTGCATGTCAGCGCAAAAACCAAGCCATGAGGTCAAAGGAATTGTCCTTAGATCGCCGAGACAGGATTGTGTCGAGGTACAGATATGAGGATGGGTACCAAAACATTTCTGCAGCATTGAAGGTCCCCAAGAACACAGTGGCCTCCATCATTCTTAAATGGAAGAAGTTTGGAACCACCAAGACTCTTCCTAGAGCTGGCCACCCGGCCAAACTGAGCAATCGGGGGAGAAAGGCCTTGGTCAGGGAGGTGACCAAGAACTCAAATGTCACTCTGACAGAGCTCCAGAGTTCCTCTGTGGAGATGGGACAACTTTCCAGAAGTACAACCATCTCTGCAGCACTCCACGAATCAGGCATTTATAGTAGAGTGGCCAGACAGAAGCCACTCCTCACTAAAAGGCACATGACAGCCCGCTTGGAGTTTGCCAAATTGCACCTAAAGACTCTCTGACCATGAGAAACAAGATTCTCTGGTCTGATGAAACCAAGATTGAACTCTTTGGTCTGAACGCCAAGCGTTACGTCTGGAGGAAACATGGCACCATCCTTACGGTGAAGCATGGTGGTGGCAGCATCATGCTGTGGGGATGTTTTTCAGCGGCAGGGACTGGGAGACTAGTCAGGATCGAGGGAAAGATGAACGGAGCAAAATACAGAGAGATCCTTGATTAAAACTTGCTCCAGAGTGCTTAGGACCTCAGACTGGGGGCGAAGGTTCACCTTCCAACAGGACAACGACACTAAGCACACAACCAAGACAATACAGGAGTGGCTTCAGGACAAGTCTCTGAATGTCCTTGAATGGCCCAGCCAGAGACCGGACTTGAACCCGATCGAACATCTCTGGAGAGACCAGATACAGGTGTGCCAAGCGTGTACTGTCATACGCAAGAAGACTCAAGGCTGTAATAGCTGCCAAAGGTGCTTCAACAAAGTACTGAGTAAAGGGTCTGAATATGGGGTATTGTGTGTAGATTGATGAGGGAAAAAACGATTTAATCAATTTTAGAATAAGGCTGTAATGTAACAAAATGTGGAAAAAGTAAAGGGGTCTGAATACTTTCTGAATGCACTGTACATCATCACATCATCACATCATCATTGTCACATCGTTATTGTCACGCCGTTAACGTCACATTGTCACATCTTCATCGTCATATCGTCATTGTCACATCTTTACATTGTCACATCGTCACTCAATCAATGGAAAACAGGACAGTCATCCTTGCGAAACCCCCACCTCTGCCACCAAATGTGACTAAGATAAGCTAACAGCTGGCTTAAAAAAGTCTTACATTTACAAAAAAAACTAAAATAAGGACTCAAAGTAGACAACTGTTGTATAATGATGTTTTAGACTCTAGAACCAATTGAATCAATCACAGTGTGATGTCATAGGCAATGTTCCTTCTAAGATGCGCGCGGGCGAAAAAAGAAACTGCAAAAGAAATATCAGCTGGTGCAGAGAAGCACGAGATTGAGCTTCACTCATCTTTCTAGTTTTCCCCCTTAGTTATTAACACATTATCACATCATTGCAATATTATCCACTTTCAATGTAACATACCCGAAACAAAACGAACTATGCAAGACTTAGTATGCAAAATGAACTGTGCAAGAGATTTTGTTGTAGGCAGAGCTTATTGGAATAGGATTCTACTGCATTGACAGGATTCTACTGCATGACTCAAACCTGTACTCTACACAGACTGGTTCGCCATAACCAATCAGAGCTGCAATAGACCTATATGCAAATAGCCATTGCCATATATGGATCTTTTCCATTCCCTTAGAACTGGACTGTGTTAACAGCATGAGCGGTCGTGAGTAGAAGCGGTTGTTTTGAGATCAAAGCGAGAGATGCATGTAGCCACCTGTGTACATGTGTTCCTATTCGTTGCTAGTTATTAGCCCAGTTATAGCAGATTTATACTCAACAATTGTGGAGTGGTTGCTTCCGACAAGAACACTAAATCTGTACATTTCAAGAGCTTTTTGTTATGTCTTAAAGGGTCAGTGTTGTATTTTGAGACGGTCTTGAATAAGATAAGTAGCCAATAGGCAGAGGGTAGCATAATTTTCGGATTCTCTGTAATAATGATATGGGAATAATAACGACGTTTATTTTGGAAACTGTTTTTTTTGTTGTTGCATCAAACAACACAACAACATTTTTCAGTCACGTCTTTGTCTGAAGGACAAGTGGATTGTCACGTTCCTGACCTGTTTTCCTTGTTTTTGTATGTGTTTAGTTGGTCAGGGCGTGAGGTGGGGTGGGCATTCTATGTGTTGTGTTTCTATGTTGGGTTAAATGTGTTGCCTGATATGGTTCTCAATTAGAGGCAGGTGTTTGACGTTTCCTCTGATTGAGAACCATATTAAGGTAGGCTGCTCTCACTGTTTGTTTGTGGGTGATTGTCTTCCGTGTCTGTGTATGTTGCACCATACGGGACTGTTTCGTGTTCGTTCGTTTGGTTAGTCTGTTCCTGTTCTTCGTGTTATTGTAAATTCTCAAGTTCAGGTCTGTCTACGTCGTTTTGTTGTTTTGTAATTTTGCCAAGTGGTTTTGTCGTGTTCGTCTTGTCGTTAATAAATATTCATTATGTCTTCATTCAACGCTGCGTTTTGGTCCGACCCTTACTCCTTCTCCTCATCCGAGGAGGAGGAATTAGACAGCCGTTACATGGATAAACAGGTTAATGTCAAGCCCTGCATGTTTTCTGGGAATGTAGGCCAACATTGAACACCACACAATGGCTACTACTGTGGTCTGAATGACAGAACAGCTATTTTCATGTTAACATGTTATGGGATGCATTTTCTCCATTGTTTTTGATGGTAGGCCACTCTGGTAGACCGACATTATGATCAAATAGCCACAGTTGCCTACTTGGTCACTGTTAAAACTGTAACTTAGCAGGTACAGCCTCAGTGATCACAGTAAACTGTTAAAACTGTAACTTAGCGGGTACAGCCTCAGTGATCACAGTAAACTGTTAAAACTGTAACTTAAAGCGGGTACAGCCTCAGTGATCACAGTAAACTGTTAAAACTGTAACTTAAAGCGGGTACAGCCTCAGTGATCACAGTAAACTGTTAAAACTGTAACTTAGCGGGTACAGCCTCAGTGATCACAGTAAACTGTTATAACTGTTATTTAAAGCGGGTACAGTCTCAGTGAACATTGATCATAGGCAAGGCCTACATGTTAAATCTTCATTGACTTTCCTATGGTTTCCATTTCAATTCAAAAAGCCACATTGATTGATTGGTTGAACAATTTAATGATTGATTGATTAGCAATGAAGTGGCCCCTAACACTGATCTAAAGCCCAGACCCCCTAGTGGTAGGTTTGGATGTGGGGAGGGTTAGCTGATCCTAGATCTGTGCATAGGGCAACTCCCACTCTGAGCATCTGCAGCTGTGATAGCTAGGCAGACTGTAGCCTACCTACAGCAGGACCAACGACCAAACCAGCTAGTTTATGCCAGGCATTAGCTATGATTTTTGCAATGTATATCTTACTAAACCTGCTTTAGCTCTGACATAGGCTATAGCTAACGTTAACTTCCAACTAAACATCTGGCCACAGATACCCCGTTTTCTCTCTCTGTGGCTTTTATCTTGTTTCTCAACCTCAAAGAGCTTCGTCTTAATTACATAGCATACATAGACAGATAATACTGGTCAACCCAGAACATAAGTCTGTTTTTTTTTTTATCTAGAAACATTAACTTTATAAACTCACCCCAGAACTTCGGTCTGTCGGTCTGCTGTGCGAGCGCCACGGCAAACATCGCGCCGACGCACAGAACGGAGAGAACTCCACGAGCCTCCATGGCTGTTTATTCGGTTAAAACTAAACTTTCAAACCCAAATCACCCCAAAACCGTCTCCAACCCGAACCTCCAGACTGAACTTCAGAAGATGGATGAAACCGGAGCTCTGTCAATGTTCAAATTCCGTTAGTCCGTTACAACCCCCGAGCCAACCCGGGAGCGCGCATTGGACGGAACGCCTTGAGAAGAGGAGGAGTGCAATTCACGGATAAATAATCTGAAGATTTCTGTTGAATTCTGCAAACTGTAACTATCCAGTGATAGCCGCAAAAAAGCACATCTTCCTAAGAAACACACTATTCTTACGGGAATCTTGGGACCTTGCTATGGCTTTGTATTAGTGAGATCTTCTCTCATTGTTCTGTCTCATGGGGTAAACATCTGGAAAAAGCAAAGTCAAATTCAACTGTAGTATTCTGTGTTCTTTGATACCTTAGTTACAGATTAAACATGATGCTTACATGATACCTTAGTTACAGATTAAACATGATGCTTACATGATACCTTAGTTACAGATTAAACATGATGCTTACATGATACCTTAGTTACAGATTAAACATGATGTCTACATGATACCTTAGTTACAGATTAAACATGATGCTTACATGATACCTTAGTTACAGATTAAACATGATGCTTACATGATACCTTAGTTACAGATTAAACATGATGCTTACATGATACCTTAGTTACAGATTAAACATGATGTCTACATGATACCTTAGTTACAGATTAAACATGATGCTTACATGATACCTTAGTTACAGATTAAACATGATGCTTACATGATACCTTAGTTACAGATTAAACATGATGTCTACATGATACCTTAGTTACAGATTAAACATGATGTCTACATGATACCTTAGTTACAGATTAAACATGACGTCTACATGATACCTTAGTTACAGATTAAACATGATGTCTACATGATACCTTAATTACATATTAAACATGATGTCTACATGATACCTTAGTTACAGATTAAACATGATGCTTACATGATACCTTAGTTACAGATTAAACATGATGCTCACATGATACCTTAGTTACAGATTAAACATGATGCTTACATGATACCTTAGTTACAGATTAAACATGATGCTCACATGATACCTTAGTTACAGATTAAACATGATGCTCACATGATACCTTAGTTACAGATTAAACATGACGTCTACATGATACCTTAGTTACAGATTAAACATGATGTCTACATGATACCTTAGTTACAGATTAAACATGATGTCTACATGATACCTTAGTTACAGATTAAACATGATGTCTACATGATACCTTAGTTACAGATTAAACATGATGTCTACATGATACCTTAGTTACAGATTAAACATGATGTCTACATGATACCTTAGTTACAGATTAAACATGATGCTCACATGATACCTTAGTTACAGATTAAACATGATGTCTACATGATACCTTAGTTACAGATTAAACATGATGTCTACATGATACCTTAGTTACAGATTAAACATGATGCTCACATGATACCTTAGTTACAGATTAAACATGATGTCTACATGATACCTTAGTTACAGATTAAACATGACGCTTACATGATACCTTAGTTACAGATTAAACATGATGTCTACATGATACCTTAGTTACAGATTAAACATGATGTCTACATGATACCTTAGTTACAGATTAAACATGACGCTTACATGATACCTTAGTTACAGATTAAACATGATGCTTACATGATACCTTAGTTACAGATTAAACATGATGCTCACATGATACCTTAGTTACAGATTAAACATGATGCTCACATGATACCTTAGTTACAGATTAAACATGATGCTTACATGATACCTTAGTTACAGATTAAACATGATGCTTACATGATACCTTAGTTACAGATTAAACATGATGCTCACATGATACCTTAGTTACAGATTAAACATGATGCTCACATGATACCTTAGTTACAGATTAAA
Source organism: Salvelinus namaycush (assembly GCF_016432855.1). Lineage (NCBI taxonomy): Eukaryota > Metazoa > Chordata > Actinopteri > Salmoniformes > Salmonidae > Salvelinus > Salvelinus namaycush. The sequence continues at coordinate 8,347 of NW_024058495.1, read as the reverse complement.
CATGATGCTTACATGATACCTTAGTTACAGATTAAACATGATGCTTACATGATACCTTAGTTACAGATTAAACATGACGCTTACATGATACCTTAGTTACAGATTAAACATGATGTCTACATGATACCTTAGTTACAGATTAAACATGATGTCTACATGATACCTTAGTTACAGATTAAACATGATGTCTACATGATACCTTAGTTACAGATTAAACATGATGCTCACATGATACCTTAGTTACAGATTAAACATGATGTCTACATGATACCTTAGTTACAGATTAAACATGATGCTTACATGATACCTTAGTTACAGATTAAACATGATGCTCACATGATACCTTAGTTACAGATTAAACATGATGCTCACATGATACCTTAGTTACAGATTAAACATGATGCTCACATGATACCTTAGTTACAGATTAAACATGATGCTTACATGATACCTTAGTTACAGATTAAACATGATGCTTACATGATACCTTAGTTACAGATTAAACATGATGCTTACATGATACCTTAGTTACAGATTAAACATGATGCTTACATGATACCTTAGTTACAGATTAAACATGATGTCTACATGATACCTTAGTTACAGATTAAACATGATGTCTACATGTAATCAACATCACACACACTGCTTAAGTAGTTTTGTGGGGGTATCTGTACTTTACTATTTATATTTTTGGCTACTTTTACTTTTACTTCACTACATTCCTAAAGAAAATATTGTGCTTTTTACTCCATACATTTTCCCCGACACCCAAATGTACTCATTACATTTTGAATGGTTAGGACAGGAAAATGGTCCAATTCACACACTTATCAAGAGAACATCCCTGATCATCCCTACTGCCTCTGATCTGGAGGACTCACTAAACAGAGAACATCCCTGGTCATCCCTACTGCCTCTGATCTGGAGGACTCACTAAACAGAGAACATCCCTGGTCATCCCTACTGCCTCTGATCTGGAGGACTCACTAAACAGAGAACATCCCTGGTCATCCCTACTGCCCCTGATCTGGTGGACTCACTAAACAGAGAACATCCCTGGTCATCCCTACTGCCTCTGATCTGGAGGACTCACTAAACAGAGAACATCCCTGATCATCCCTACTGCCTCTGATCTGGAGGACTCACTAACCAGAGAACATCCCTGGTCATCCCTACTGCCTCTGATCTGGAGGACTCACTAAACAGAGAACATCCCTGGTCATCCCTACTGCCTCTGATCTGGAGGACTCACTAAACAGAGAACATCCCTGGTCATCCCTACTGCCTCTGATCTGGTGGACTCACTAAACAGAGAACATCCCTGGTCATCCCTACTGCCTCTGATCTGGAGGACTCACTAAACAGAGAACATCCCTGGTCATCCCTACTGCCTCTGATCTGGAGGACTCACTAAACAGAGAACATCCCTGGTCATCCCTACTGCCTCTGATCTGGAGGACTCACTAACCAGAGAACATCCCTGGTCATCCCTACTGCCTCTGATCTGGAGGACTCACTAACCAGAGAACATCCCTGGTCATCCCTACTGCCTCTGATCTGGAGGACTCACTAAACAGAGAACATCCCTGGTCATCCCTACTGCCTCTGATCTGGAGGACTCACTAACCAGAGAACATCCCTGGTCATCCCTACTGCCTCTGATCTGGAGGACTCACTAACCAGAGAACATCCCTGGTCATCCCTACTGCCTCTGATCTGGAGGACTCACTAAACAGAGAACATCCCTGGTCATCCCTACTGCCTCTGATCTGGAGGACTCACTAACCAGAGAACATCCCTGGTCATCCCTACTGCCTCTGATCTGGAGGACTCACTAAACAGAGAACATCCCTGGTCATCCCTACTGCCTCTGATCTGGAGGACTCACTAAACAGAGAACATCCCTGGTCATCTACTGCCTCTGATCTGGAGGACTCACTAAACAGAGAACATCCCTGGTCATCCCTACTGCCTCTGATCTGGAGGACTCACTAAACAGAGAACATCCCTGGTCATCCCTACTGCCTCTGATCTGGAGGACTCACTAAACAGAGAACATCCCTGGTCATCCCTACTGCCTCTGTTCTGGCCGACTCACTAAAAATACATGCTTCGTTTGTAAATTATGTCTGAGTTGTAGTGTGCCCTTGGCGATCGTCAATAAAAAATAAAAAATGTAATTGTGCTGTCTGGTTTGCTTAATATAAGGAAGATTAAATGATTTATACTATTACTTTTACTTTTGTTACTTAAGTATATTTAAAACCAAATACTTTTATACTTTTACTCAAGTTGTATTTTACTGGGTGACTTCCTCTTTTACTTGAGTCATGTTCTATTACGTTTACTCAAGTAGAAAAATGCACACACACACACACACACGCACACACACGCACGCACGCGCGCACGCGCGCACACACGCACGCGCGCACACACACACACGCACACACACACACGGTAGTAGAACAACTCTATGAAAAAAAGATGACTGTCCTGTTTTTGTATTCATATTTCAGCCCTGATGGTTGAATAAAATCTCTCACTAGTTCATGTGTCTCTCTGTGTATGTGTCTCTCTGTGTATGTGTCTCTCTGTGTATGTGTCTCTCTGTGTATGTGTCTCTCTGTGTATGTGTCTCTCTGTGTATGTGTCGATGAATGTGTGTACGTGTGTCAAATCAAATCAAGCCTTATTGGTCACATACACATGGTTAGCAGATGTTAATGCGAGTGTACGGAAATGCTTGTGCTTCTAGTTCCAACAGTGCAGTAATAACCAACAAGTTATCTAACAATTTCCCAACAACTACCTAAAACACACAAATCTAAAGGGATGAATAAGAATATATAAATACATGGATGAGCAATGGCCGTTCGGCTTAGGCAAGATGCAGTAGATGGTATAAAATATCGTATATACATATGAGATGAGTAATTCGAGATATGTAAACATTATTAACGTGGCATTATTAAAGTGACTGGTGTTCCATTTATTAAAGTGGCCAATGAGTTCAATAGGTGTGTGTGCAAGTATGTGTGTATGCTCGTGCATGTGTGTGTGTGTGTGTGTGTGTGTGTGTGTGTGTGTGTGTGTGTGTGTGTGTGTGTGTGTGTGTGTGTGTGTGTGTGTGTGTGTGTGTGTGTGTGTGTGTGTGTGTGTGTGTGTGTGTGTGTGTGTGTGTGTTGCTGAGGGCAAGAGGTAAGAGTTTCCACACATCTGTTTTACTTCAGTGTCCAGACCAGACCTGAACATGAAAGACTGAGTAAGAGACAAGAAAGAGAGAGAGAGAGGGTAAGACAACCTGGCCTCATAGACTAGACGTAACATAGTAAATGACAGCCTGGTCTCATAGACTAGACGTAACATAGTAAATGTAAATCCGGGACATTCAAATGATGATATGATATGTTACGTTTGGTATGGTTACATAAGACAGAAGGTTACTTAATACAAAAACATTACATACCAACCTAACCATTTTAGCTAACCCTAACCCTAACTCCTAACTTTAACCCTAACTTTAACCCTAACCCCTAGCTAATGTTATTCAGCTAGATGGCGGCAGGTAGCCTAGTGGTTAGAGTGTTGGACCAGTAACCGAAAGGTTGCTAGATCGAATCCCCGAGCTGACAAGGTAAAAATCTGTCGTTCTGCCACTGAACAAGGCAGTTAGCCTAAGAACAGTGGGTTGTCATTGTAAATAAGAATTTGTTCGTAACAGACTTGCCTAGTTAAATAAAGGTTAAATAAAATATAATGTTAGCTGCCTAGCTGGAATTCGTAGCATATATTATGTTTTGATAATTGCAACATATCATACGAAATGGCGGATGGACATAGACAAATTAATACATAGCACATGAAATTTAACATGTGATACTAAATGGAGTGGCTGGGATTTACGTATAGAATAATACAAAATGATCTGAGAGCAGGTTGGGTGAGATAGACGTTCTGATTCCCAGCTAGAGTTAGACTACCACCTGGTGGTTTAGAAAGGACACGAGGAGGTATGTGGAGGGTGTGGAGGGGACTGATGGAGCGGACTGATGGAGCGGACTGATGGAGGGGACTGATGGAGGGGACTGATGGAGGGAACTGATGGAGCGGACTGATGGAGGGGACTGATGGAGGGGACTGATGGAGGGGACTGATGGAGGGAACTGATGGAGCGGACTGATGGAGGGGACTGATGGAGGGGACTGATGGAGGGGACTGATGGAGGGGACTGATGGAGGGAACTGATGGAGGGAACTGATGGAGCGGACTGATGGAGGGGACTGATGGAGGGGACTGATGGAGGGGACTGATGGAGGGAACTGATGGAGCGGACTGATGGAGGGGACTGATGGAGGGGACTGATGGAGGGGACTGATGGAGGGAAGAAGGTCTTGGTTTATAAAGGTGTGGGAGTAAAGGAATGTTACTCTGTGTGTGTGTGTGTGTGTGTGTGTGTGTGTGTGTGTGTGTGTGTGTGTGTGTGTGTGTGTGTGTGTGTGTGTGTGTGTGTGTGTGTGTGTGTGTGTGTGTGTGTGTGTGTGTGTGTGTGTGTGTAGACTGAGACTGCAGAGGGAATCTGGCCTAAACTCAGAGTTTCCAGTGAGATCACTGTTTCAGAGAGAAAAGTGCTTTTAAGAGAGGGGAGAGAGAGGGACGGAGGGGGGGAGAGTGGGAAGAAAGAGAGAGGGGAGGGAGAGGGACGGAGAGGGGGAGAGTGGGAAGAAAGAGAGAGGGGAGGGAGAGGGACGGAGAGGGGGAGAGTGGGAAGAAAGAGAGAGGGGAGGGAGAGGGACGGAGAGGGGGAGAGTGGGAAGAAAGAGAGAGGGGAGTGACAGGGACGGGACGGAGGGGGAAGAGTGGGAAGAAAGAGAGAGGGGAGAGAGAGGGACGGGACGGAGGGGGAAGAGTGGGAAGAAAGAGAGAGGGGAGAGAGGGGGACGGAGAGGGGGAGAGTGGGAAGAAAGAGAGAGGGGAGGGAGAGGGACGGAGAGGGGGAGAGTGGGAAGAAAGAGAGAGGGGAGAGAGGGGGACGGAGGGGGGGAGAGTGGGAAGAAAGAGAGAGGGGAGAGAGAGGGACGGAGAGGGGGAGAGTGGGAAGAAAGAGAGAGGGGAGAGAGGGGGACGGAGAGGGGGAGAGTGGGAAGAAAGAGAGAGGGGAGAGAGGGGGACGGAGAGGGGGAGAGTGGGAAGAAAGAGAGAGGGGAGAGAGAGGGACGGAGGGGGGAGAGTGGGAAGAAAGAGAGAGGGGAGAGAGAGGGACGGAGAGGGGGAAGAAAGAGAGAGGGGAGAGAGAGGGACTGAGAGGGGGAGAGTGGGAAGAAAGAGAGAGGGGAGAGAGGGACGGAGAGGGGGAGGGGGGGAGTGGGAAGAAAGAGAGAGGGGAGAGAGAGGGATGGAGGGGGGAGAGTGGGAGAGGATAGTGAGAGGGACATTGGGGAGAGTGGGAGAGGGGAGTGACAGGGACGGGGGGACGGAGGGGGGAGAGAGGGATGGAAGAGAGAGAAGGAGAGAAAAGAGGGAAGGAAAGACAGACAGGAAGAGAAGAAGGAGAAGGGGAGGGGAGTGACAGGGACGGAGGGGACGGAGGGGGGAGAGAGGGATGGAAGAGAGAGAAGGAGAGAAAAGAGGGGAGGAAAGACAGACAGGAAGAGAAGAGAAGAAGGAGAAGGGGAGGGGAGGGAGACATCTGGTAATAATCTCTTTAAAGACCAGTCCCATAGTAAATCTAATAGACTGTTTGGCAGCTGTACTGTAATGTAAACGTGTGTGTGTGTGTCTGTGTGCGTGCGTGCGTGTGTAAGTGAATGTGAGTGTACGTATGTGTGTGTGTGGTTGTATGTGTGTGTGTGTCTGCATGTGTGTTTGTGTCTGCATGTGTGTGTGTGCGCACGCGTCTGTCTGTCTGTCTGTCTGTCTGTCTGTCTGTCTGTCTGTCTGTCTGTCTGTCTGTCTGTCTGTCTGTCTGTCTGTCTGTCTGTCTGTCTGTCTGTCTGTCTGTCTGTCTGTCTGTCTGTGTGTGTGTGTGTGTGTGTGTGTGTGTGTGTGTGTGTGTGTGTGTGTGTGTGTGGTTGTGTGTGTGTGTGTGTGTGTGTGTGTGTGTGTGTGTGTGTGTGTGTGTGTGTGTGTGTGTGTGTGTGTGTGTGTGTGTTGGGGCTTAGGTCCTTAGTTAAATCATAAAGAACTCCCAGATATATTACAGGTCACAGATGCAGCTGGAACTTATGACTCACACGAGTTAAATCACCCTTCATACCAGTACTGTATAATACTGTAGTTAAATCACCCTTCATACCGGTACTGTATAATACTGTAGTTAAATCACCCTTCATACCGGTACTGTATAATACTGTAGTTAAATCACCCTTCATACCGGTACTGTATAATACTGTAGTTAAATCACCCTTCATACCAGTACTGTATAATACTGTAGTTAAATCCCCCTTCATACCGGTACTGTATAATACTGTAGTTAAATCACCCTTCATACCAGTACTGTATAATACTGTAGTTAAATCCCCCTTCATACCGGTACTGTATAATACTGTAGTTAAATCACCCTTCATACCGGTACGAAGGGTGATTTAACTACAGTATTATACAGTACCGGTATGAAGGGGGATTTAACTACAGTATTATACAGTACCGGTATGAAGGGTGATTTAACTACAGTATTATACAGTATGAAGGGGGATTTAACTACAGTATTATACAGTACCGGTATGAAGGGTGATTTAACTACAGTATTATACAGTACCGGTATGAAGGGTGATTTAACTACAGTATTATACAGTACCGGTATGAAGGGTGATTTAACTACAGTATTATACAGTACCGGTATGAAGGGTGATTTAACTACAGTATTATACAGTATGAAGGGTGATTTAACTACAGTATTATACAGTACTGGTATGAAGGGTGATTTAACTACAGTATTATACAGTACCGGTATGAAGGGGGATTTAACTACAGTATTATACAGTACCGGTATGAAGGGTGATTTAACAGCAGTATTATACAGTACCGGTATGAGGGGTGATTTAACTACAGTATTATACAGTACCGGTATGAAGGGTGATTTAACTACAGTATTATACAGTACCGGTATGAAGGGTGATTTAACTACAGTATTATACAGTACCGGTATGAAGGGGGATTTAACTACAGTATTATACAGTACCGGTATGAAGGGTGATTTAACTACAGTATTATACAGTACCGGTATGAAGGGTGATTTAACTACAGTATTATACAGTACCGGTATGAAGGGTGATTTAACTACAGTATTATACAGTACCGGTATGAAGGGGGATTTAACTACAGTATTATACAGTACCGGTATGAAGGGGGATTTAACTACAGTATTATACAGTACCGGTATGAAGGGGGATTTAACTACAGTATTATACAGTACCGGTATGAAGGGTGATTTAACTACAGTATTATACAGTACCGGTATGAAGGGTGATTTAACTACAGTATTATACAGTACCGGTATGAAGGGTGATTTAACAGCAGTATTATACAGTACCGGTATGAAGGGGGATTTAACTACAGTATTATACAGTACCGGTATGAAGGGTGATTTAACTATAGTATTATACAGTACCGGTATGAAGGGTGATTTAACTACAGTATTATACAGTACCGGTATGAAGGGTGATTTAACTACAGTATTATACAGTACCGGTATGAAGGGTGATTTAACTACAGTATTATACAGTACCGGTATGAAGGGTGATTTAACTACAGTATTATACAGTTACCGGTATGAAGGGTGATTTAACTACAGTATTATACAGTACCGGTATGAAGGGGGATTTAACTACAGTATTATACAGTACCTGGTATGAAGGGGATTTAACTACAGTATTATACAGTACCGGTATGAAGGGTGATTTAACTACAGTATTATACAGTACCGGTATGAAGGGGGATTTAACTACAGTATTATACAGTACCGGTATGAAGGGGGATTTAACTACAGTATTATACAGTACCGGTATGACGGGTGATTTAACTACAGTATTATACAGTACCGGTATGAAGGGTGATTTAACTACAGTATTATACAGTACCGGTATGAAGGGGGATTTAACTACAGTATTATACAGTACCGGTATGAAGGGGGATTTAACTACAGTATTATACAGTACCGGTATGAAGGGTGATTTAACTACAGTATTATACAGTACCGGTATGAAGGGTGATTTAACTACAGTATTATACAGTACCGGTATGAAGGGTGATTTAACTACAGTATTATACAGTACCGGTATGAAGGGTGATTTAACTACAGTATTATACAGTACCGGTATGAAGGGTGATTTAACTACAGTATTATACA
>NW_024058494.1:0-53877 GCF_016432855.1 Salvelinus namaycush | reverse complement strand
TAGAGCCCAGCACTATAAAGGGAATAGAGTACCAGAGCCCAGCACTATAAAGGGAATAGAGTACTAGAGCCCAGCACTATAAAGGGAATAGAGTACTAGAGCCCAGCACTATAAAGGGAATAGAGTACTAGAGCCCAGCACTATAAAGGGAATAGAGTACTAGAGCCCAGCACTATAAAGGGAATAGAGTACCAGAGCCCAGCACTATAAAGGGAATAGAGTACTAGAGCCCAGCACTATAAAGGGAATAGAGTACCAGAGCCCAGCACTATAAAGGAATAGAGTACTAGAGCCCAGCACTATAAAGGGAATAGAGTACTAGAGCCCAGCACTATAAAGGGAATAGAGTACTAGAGCCCAGCACTATAAAGGGAATAGAGTACTAGAGCCCAGCACTATAAAGGGAATAGAGTACCAGAGCCCAGCACTATAAAGGGCATAGAGTACTAGAGCCCAGCACTATAAATTGAATAGAGTACCAGAGCCCAGCACTATAAAGGGAATAGAGTACCAGAGCCCAGCACTATAAAGGGAATAGAGTACCAGAGCCCAGCACTATAAAGGGAATAGAGTACCAGAGCCCAGCACTATAAAGGGAATAGAGTACCAGAGCCCAGCACTATAAAGGGAATAGAGTACCAGATTGATTTTGCATCCCAGTATTACACTTTATATACAGTACCAGTCAAACGATCGGACACACCTACTCATTAAATGGTTTGTCTTTATTTGTACTTTTTTCCACATTGTAGAATAATAGTGAAGACATCAGGACTATGAAATAACAGATATGGAATCGTGTAGTAACCAAACGAGTGTTGAACGAATCAACGTATATTTTATATTTGAGATTCTTCAAAGTAGCCACCCTTTGTCTTGATGACAGCTTTGCACACTCTTGGCATTCTCTCGACCAGCTTCATGAGGTAGTCACCTGGAATGCATTTCAAAAAAACAGGTGTGGTTTGTTAATAGTTAACTTGTGGAATTTCCTTCCTTCTTAATGCATTTCAGCCAATGAGTTGTGTTGTGACAAGGTAGGGGTGCTATACAGAAGATAGCTTTGGTGAAAGACCAAGTCCATATTATGGCAAGAACAGCACAAATAGGCAAAGAGAAACAACAGTCCATCATTACTTTAACCTTTTACGGGGGCAGCCCGACACCGGTACACTTATGACAACATCCAGCTCAAAGTGCAGGGCGCGAAATTCAAAATCTATTTTTTTTAAATATTTAACTTTCACACATTAACAAGTCCAAGACACCAGATGAAAGGTGCACATCTTGTGAATCAAGCCAACATGTCCGATTTTTAAAATGTTTTACAGGGAAGACAAAATATGTAAATCTATTAGCTAACCACGTTAGCAAAAGACACAACTTTTCTAACTCCATCAGTTTCTTACTCCATCAGGTGCTATCACAAATTCGACCAAATAAAGATATAAATAGCCACTAACCAAGAAACAACTTCATCAGATGACAGTCTGATAACATATTTATTGTACAGCATATGTTTTGTTCGAAAAATTTGCATATTTCATGTATAAACCATAGTTTACATTTCAGCTACAATCCGAAATTGCACCGAAAGCAGCCATAATATTTACAGACACCAACGTCAAATAGCTAATTACTCATCATAAAACATTTCTGAAAAATACATAGTCTGCAGCAATTGAAAGACAGGCATCTTGTGATTCCAAACAATATTTCCGATTTATTAAATGTTTTACAGCGAAAACAAAATGTATCGCTATATTAGCGTAGCTACAATAGACAGACACAATTGGGCGCCCACGGCCAGTTCACATGCACGACAGATATATGAAATAACATCATAAAATGGGTCTTACTTTTGCTGATCTTTCATCAGAATGTTGAAGAAGGTGTCCTCTGTCCAGATGAGTCGTTGTTTCGATTCAGAATGGCAAATTTCCCTCTTCAATTAGCATTGGCACTAGCCGAGTGGCATAAATTTCTCCAACGTAAACACAGTCAGAGGACGGAACACGGCAAAACTCCCGAATAAAGTTTCAATAATCTGATTAAACTATATTGAAAAAACATACATTACGATGATATGGTCACATGTATCAAAAAAAATTCGAGCCGGAGATGTTAGCCGTTCGTTACGAAGGCAAAACAGAAGTCAATCCCACTTCCTTCAGAGTACCGGAAGTGGACGGTCACGTCAAAGAAATAGGTTTTTTCCCACCACAGAACAAGATGAGCACAAAAATTTCTTCTCTGACATCCTCTTTACACCAATAGGAAGGCATATAGAGTGTCAGCAGACTCCTAAGTGTCAAGACCATGTATAGGCATCAAGTTGAAAAGAGCATCGATTTCTGACATTTCACTTCCTGGTCAGGAAAAGTGCTGCAGAAGGACTTCTGTTTCACTCAGAGAAATAATTCCAACTGTTTTAGAAACTAGAAAGTGTTTTCTATCCAAAAAGAATAATAATATTCATATTGTACGAGCAAGATTTGAGTAGGAGGCCGTTTGAAATGGGCACGATTTCACTGGCTACTCAACACTTTGCCTTGCAGCCATAAGAAGTTTTAAGACATGAAGGTCAGTCAATCCGGAAAATGTCAAGAACTTTGAAAATTTGTGCAGTCGCAAAAACCGTCAAGAGCTTTGATGAAACTGTCTCTCATGAGGACCACCACTTGAAAGGAAGACCCAGAGTTATCTCTGCTGCAGAGGATAAGTTCATTACAGTTACCAGCATCAGAAATTGCAACACACTGTTCAGAGGAGACTGCGTGAATAAGGCCTTCATGGTCGAATTGCTGCATAGAAACCAATAAGAAGAAGAGACTTGGATGGGCCAGACTTGGATGGGCCAGGCTATGTAGGGAATAGGGTGAGATAATGTAGGAAGGTGATGTTCTCCGTTCAGAATCTGAATATCAGCCCATTGCTCAGTTAGCAACACCACGTCCACCTCTGGTAATAGAATAATTCAGTACTGTTGTAACTCCCTCTAAAATCATCTGATTTAACACTGAATTATGTAGTGTTGTAACTCCCTCTAAAATCATCTGATTTAACACTGAATTATGTAGTGTTGTAACTCCCTCACTCCTAAAACCATCAGACGTTTCGGTGGCAACCTTCTTCAATGTGTGAATCTCCCTCAAACTCTTCTCTGTCTTCTCCGTGTTTTAGAGAGTGAAGAGTTTGGGCCAGTGTTTGTCCAGGAACCAGATGACGCCATCTTTCCGTTGCACTCTGAGGAGAAGAAAGTGATGATGAGCTGTGAAGCCAGAGGCAACCCTGTACCTGCATACAGGTATGACTCTGTCTCTGTCTCTAACCCTGTACCTGCATTCCGGTATGACTCTGTCTCTCTGTCTCTGTCTCTGTCTCTCTGTCTCTCTCTCTGTGTCTCTGTCTTTGTGTCTCTCTCTCTGTTTTCTGTCTCTGTCGCTCTGTCTCTCTCTGTTGCTCTGTTGCTCTCTGTCTCTGTGTCTCTGTGTCTTTGTGTCTCTGTGTCTCTGTCTCTCTCTGTTGCTCTGTTGCTCTGTGTCTGTGTCTCTGTCTCTGTGTCTTTGTGTCTCTATGTCACTGTTTCTGTGTCTCTGTGTCTCTGTCTCTGATAAAGTGAAAAATCAGTTGATGTGCCCTTGAGCAAGGCACTTACCGCTAATTTGCTCCAGGGGAGCCGTACTACTACGGCTGACCCTGTAAAACAACACATTTCACTGCACCTATCGTACTACTACGGCTGACCCTGTAAAACAACACTTTTCACTGCACCTATCGTACTACTATGGCTGAGCCTGTAAAATACCTATCTGGTGGATGTGACCTTGTAGAACACCTATCTGGTGGATGTGACCCTGTAGAACACCTATCTGGCGGATATGACCCTGTAGAAACCCTATCTGGTGGATATTACCCTGTAGAACACCTATCTGGTGGATGTGACCCTGTAGAACACCTATCTGGTGGATGTGACCCTGTAGAACACCTATCTGGTGGATGTGACCCTGTACAACAACTATCTGGTGGATGTGACCCTGTAGAACACCTATCTGGTGGATGTGACCCTGTACAACACATATCTGGTGGATGTGACCCTGTACAACACCTATCTGGTGGATGTGACCTTGTAGAACACCTATCTGGTGGATGTGACCCTGTAGAACACCTATTTGGTGGATGTGACCCTGTACAACACCTATCTGGTGGATGTGACCCTGTAGAACACCTATCTGGTGGATATGACCCTGTAGAACACCTATCTGGTGGATGTGACAATGTAGAACACCTATCTGGTGGATGTGACCCTGTAGAACACCTATCTGGTGGATATGACCCTGTAGAACACCTATCTGGTGGATGTGACAATGTAGAACACCTATCTGGTGGATGTGACCCTGTAGAACACCTATCTGGTGGATATGACCCTGTAGAACACCTATCTGGTGGATGTGACAATGTAGAACACCTATCTGGTGGATGTGACAATGTAGAACACCTATCTGGTGGATGTGACCCTGTATAACACCTATCTGGTGGATGTGACCCTGTAGAACACCTATCTGGTGGATATGACCCTGTAGAACACCTATCTGGTGGATGTGACAATGTAGAACACCTATCTGGTGGATGTGACAATGTAGAACACCTATCTGGTGGATGTGACCCTGTAGAACACCTATCTGGTGGATGTGACCCTGTAGAACACCTATCTGGTGGATGTGACCCTGTAGAACACCTGTCTGGTGGATGTGACCCTGTAGAACACCTATCTGGCGGATATGACCCTGTAGAAACCCTATCTGGTGGATATTACCCTGTAGAACACATATCTGGTGGATGTGACCTTGTAGAACACCTATCTGGTGGATGTGACCCTGTGGAATACCTATCTGGTGGATGTGACCTTGTAGAACACCTATCTGGTGGATGTGACCCTGTAGAACACCTATCTGGCGGATCTGACCCTGTAGAACACCTATCTGGTGGATGTGACCCTGTAGAACACCTATCTGGTGGATGTGACCCTGTAGAACACCTATCTGGTGGATGTGACCCTGTAGAACACCTATCTGGTGGATATTACCCTGTAGAACACCTATCTGGTGGATGTGACCCTGTTGAACACCTATCTGGTGGATGTGACCCTTTAGAATACCTATCTGGTGGATGTGACCCTGTAGAACACCTATCTGGTGGATGTGACCCTGTAGAACCCCTATCTGGTTGATGTGACCCTGTAGAACACATATCTGGTGGATGTGACCCTGTAGAACACATATCTGGTGGATATTACCCTGTAGAACACATATCTGGTGGATGTGACCTTGTAGAACACCTATCTGGTGGATGTGACCCTGTGGAATACCTATCTGGTGGATGTGACCTTGTAGAACACCTATCTGGTGGATGTGACCCTGTAGAACACCTATCTGGCGGATCTGACCCTGTAGAACACCTATCTGGTGGATGTGACCCTGTAGAACACCTATCTGGTGGATGTGACCCTGTAGAACACCTATCTGGTGGATATTACCCTGTAGAACACCTATCTGGTGGATGTGACCCTGTTGAACACCTATCTGGTGGATGTGACCCTTTAGAATACCTATCTGGTGGATATGACCCTGTAGAACACCTATCTGGTTGTTGTGACCCTGTAGAACACCTCTCTGGTGGATGTGACCCTGTAGAACACCTATCTGGTGGATGTGACCCTATAGAACACATATCTGGTGGATGTGACCCTATAGAACACCTATCTGGTGGATGTGACCCTGTAGAACACCTATCTGGTGGATGTGACCCTGTAGAACCCTTATCTGGTTGATGTGACAATGTAGAACACCTATCTGGTGGATGTGACCCTGTAGAACACCTATCTGGTGGATGTGACCCTGTAGAACACCTATCTGGTGGATGTGACCCTGTAGAACACCTGTCTGGTGGATGTGACCCTGTAGAACACCTATCTGGCGGATATTACCCTGTACAACACCTATCTGGTGGATGTGACCCTGTACAACACCTATCTGGTGGATGTGACCTTGTAGAACACCTATCTGATGGATGTGACCCTGTAGAACACCTATCTGGTGGATATTACCCTGTAGAACACATATCTGGTGGATGTGACCCTGTAGAACACATATCTGGTGGATATTACCCTGTAGAACACATATCTGGTGGATGTGACCTTGTAGAACACCTATCTGGTGGATGTGACCCTGTGGAATATCTATCTGGTGGATGTGACCCTGTAGAACACCTATCTGGTGGATGTGACCCTGTAGAACACCGATCTGGTGGATGTGACCCTGTACAACACCTATCTGGTGGATGTGACCCTGTACAACACCTATCTGGTGGATGTGACCTTGTAGAACACCTATCTGGTGGATGTGACCCTGTAGAACACCTATCTGGTGGATGTGACCCTGTACAACACCTATCTGGTGGATGTGACCCTGTAGAACCCCTATCTGGTTGATGTGACCCTGTAGAACACATATCTGGTGGATGTGACCCTGTAGAACACATATCTGGTGGATATTACCCTGTAGAACACATATCTGGTGGATGTGACCTTGTAGAACACCTATCTGGTGGATGTGACCCTGTGGAATATCTATCTGGTGGATGTGACCCTGTAGAACACCTATCTGGTGGATGTGACCCTGTAGAACACCGATCTGGTGGATGTGACCCTGTACAACACCTATCTGATGGATGTGACCCTGTAGAACACCTATCTGGTGGATGTGACCCTGTAGAACACATATCTGGTGGATATTACCCTGTAGAACACATATCTGGTGGATGTGACCTTGTAGAACACCTATCTGGTGGATGTGACCCTGTGGAATATCTATCTGGTGGATGTGACCCTGTAGAACACCTATCTGGTGGATGTGACCCTGTAGAACACCGATCTGGTGGATGTGACCCTGTACAACACCTATCTGGTGGATGTGACCCTGTACAACACCTATCTGGTGGATGTGACCTTGTAGAACACCTATCTGGTGGATGTGACCCTGTAGAACACCTATCTGGTGGATGTGACCCTGTACAACACCTATCTGATGGATGTGACCCTGTAGAACACCTATCTGGTGGATGTGACCCTGTAGAACACATATCTGGTGGATATTACCTTGTAGAACACATATCTGGTGGATGTGACCTTGTAGAACACCTATCTGGTGGATGTGACCCTGTGGAATATCTATCTGGTGGATGTGACCCTGTAGAACACCTATCTGGTGGATGTGACCCTGTAGAACACCGATCTGGTGGATGTGACCCTGTACAACACCTATCTGGTGGATGTGACCCTGTACAACACCTATCTGGTGGATGTGACCTTGTAGAACACCTATCTGGTGGATGTGACCCTGTAGAACACCTATCTGGTGGATGTGACCCTGTACAACACCTATCTGGTGGATGTGACCTTGTAGAACACCTATCTGGTGGATGTGACCCTGCAGAACACATATCTGGTGGATGTGACCCTGTAGAACACCTATCTGGTGGATGTGACCCTGTAGAACACCTATCTGGTGGATGTGACCCTGTAGAACACATATCTGGTGGATGTGACCCTATAGAACACCTATCTGGTTGATGTGACCTTGTAGAACACCTATCTGGTGGATGTGACCCTGTAGAACACCTATCTGGTTGATGTGACCCTGTAGAACACCTATCTGGTGGATGTGACCCTGTACAACACATATCTGGTGGATGTGACCCTGTAGAACACATATCTGGTGGATGTGACCCTGTAGAACACCTATCTGGTGGATGTGACCCTGTAGAACACCTAGCTGATGGATGTGACGCTGTAGAACACCTATCTGGTGGATGTGACCCTGTAGAACACCTATCTGGTGGATGTGACCCTGTAGAACACCTATCTGGTGGATATTACCCTGTAGAACACCTATCTGGTGGATGTGACCCTGTAGAACACCTATCTGGTGGATGTGACCCTGTAGAACACCTATCTGGTGGATGTGACCCTTTAGAATACCTATCTGGTGGATATGACCCTGTAGAACACCTATCTGGTTTATGTGACCCTGTAGAACACCTATCTGGTGGATGTGACCCTGTAGAACACCTATCTGGTGGATGTGACCCTATAGAACACATGTCTGGTGGATGTGACCCTATAGAACACCTATCTGGTGGATGTGACCCTTTAGAATACCTATCTGGTGGATATGACCCTGTAGAACACCTATCTGGTTTATGTGACCCTGTAGAACACCTATCTGGTGGATGTGACCCTGTAGAACACCTATCTGGTGGATGTGACCCTATAGAACACATATCTGGTGGATGTGACCCTGTAGAACACCTATCTGGTGGATGTGACCCTGTAGAACACCTATCTGGTGGATGTGACCCTATAGAACACATATCTGGTGGATGTGACCCTATAGAACACCTATCTGGTTGATGTGACCTTGTAGAACACCTATCTGGTGGATGTGACCCTGTAGAACCCCTATCTGGTGGATGTGACCCTGTAGAACACATATCTGGTGGATATTACCCTGTAGAACACCTATCTGGTGGATGTGACCCTGTAGAACACCTATCTGGTGGATGTGACCCTGTAGAACACCTATCTGGTGGATGTGACCCTATAGAACACCTATCTGGTTGATGTGACCTTGTAGAACACCTATCTGGTGGATGTGACCCTGTAGAACACCTATCTGGTTGATGTGACCCTGTAGAACACCTATCTGGTGGATGTGACCCTGTACAACACATATCTGGTGGATGTGACCCTGTAGAACACATATCTGGTGGATGTGACCCTGTAGAACACCTATCTGGTGGATGTGACCCTGTAGAACACCTAGCTGATGGATGTGACGTTGTAGAACACCTATCTGGTGGATGTGACCCTGTAGAACACCTATCTGGTGGATGTGACCCTGTAGAACACCTATCTGGTGGATATTACCCTGTAGAACACCTATCTGGTGGATGTGACCCTGTAGAACACCTATCTGGTGGATGTGACCCTGTAGAACACATATCTGGTGGATGTGACCCTGTAGAACACCTATCTGGTGGATATTACCCTGTAGAACACCTATCTGGTGGATGTGACCCTGTAGAACACCTATCTGGTGGATGTGACCCTGTAGAACACATATCTGGTGGATGTGACCCTGTAGAACACCTATCTGGTGGATATTACCCTGTAGAACACTTATCTGGTGGATGTGACCCTGTAGAACACCTATCTGGTGGATGTGACCCTTTAGAATACCTATCTGGTGGATATGACCCTGTAGAACACCTATCTGGTTTATGTGACCCTGTAGAACACCTATCTGGTGGATGTGACCCTGTAGAACACCTATCTGGTGGATGTGACCCTATAGAACACATATCTGGTGGATGTGACCCTATAGAACACCTATCTGGTTGATGTGACCTTGTAGAACACCTATCTGGTGGATGTGACCCTGTAGAACCCCTATCTGGTTAATGTGACCCTGTAGAACACCTATCTGGTGGATATTACCCTGTAGAACACATATCTGGTGGATGTGACCCTGTAGAACACATATCTGGTGGATATTACCCTGTAGAACACATATCTGGTGGATGTGACCTTGTAGAACACCTATCTGGTGGATGTGACCCTGTAGAACACATATCTGGTGGATGTGACCCTGTAGAACACCTATCTGGTGGATATTACCCTGTAGAACACCTATCTGGTGGATGTGACCCTGTATAACACCTATCTGGTGGATGTGACCCTTTAGAATACCTATCTGGTGGATATGACCCTGTAGAACACCTATCTGGTGGATGTGACCCTGTAGAACACCTATCTGGTGGATGTGACCCTGTAGAACACCTATCTGGTGGATGTGACCCTGTAGAACACATATCTGGTGGATGTGACCCTATAGAACACCTATCTGGTTGATGTGACCTTGTAGAACACCTATCTGGTGGATGTGACCCTGTAGAACACCTATCTGGTTGATGTGACCCTGTAGAACACCTATCTGGTGGATGTGACCCTGTACAACACATATCTGGTGGATGTGACCCTGTAGAACACCTATCTGGTGGATGTGACCCTGTAGAACACCTAGCTGATGGATGTGACGCTGTAGAACACCTATCTGGTGGATGTGACCCTGTAGAACACCTATCTGGTGGATGTGACCCTGTAGAACACATATCTGGTGGATGTGACCTTGTAGAACACCTATCTGGTGGATGTGACCCTGTGGAATATCTATCTGGTGGATGTGACCCTGTAGAACACCTATCTGGTGGATGTGACCCTGTAGAACACCGATCTGGTGGATGTGACCCTGTACAACACCTATCTGATGGATGTGACCCTGTAGAACACCTATCTGGTGGATGTGACCCTGTAGAACACATATCTGGTGGATATTACCCTGTAGAACACATATCTGGTGGATGTGACCTTGTAGAACACCTATCTGGTGGATGTGACCCTGTGGAATATCTATCTGGTGGATGTGACCCTGTAGAACACCTATCTGGTGGATGTGACCCTGTAGAACACCGATCTGGTGGATGTGACCCTGTACAACACCTATCTGGTGGATGTGACCCTGTACAACACCTATCTGGTGGATGTGACCTTGTAGAACACCTATCTGGTGGATGTGACCCTGTAGAACACCTATCTGGTGGATGTGACCCTGTACAACACCTATCTGATGGATGTGACCCTGTAGAACACCTATCTGGTGGATGTGACCCTGTAGAACACATATCTGGTGGATATTACCTTGTAGAACACATATCTGGTGGATGTGACCTTGTAGAACACCTATCTGGTGGATGTGACCCTGTGGAATATCTATCTGGTGGATGTGACCCTGTAGAACACCTATCTGGTGGATGTGACCCTGTAGAACACCGATCTGGTGGATGTGACCCTGTACAACACCTATCTGGTGGATGTGACCCTGTACAACACCTATCTGGTGGATGTGACCTTGTAGAACACCTATCTGGTGGATGTGACCCTGTAGAACACCTATCTGGTGGATGTGACCCTGTACAACACCTATCTGGTGGATGTGACCTTGTAGAACACCTATCTGGTGGATGTGACCCTGCAGAACACATATCTGGTGGATGTGACCCTGTAGAACACCTATCTGGTGGATGTGACCCTGTAGAACACCTATCTGGTGGATGTGACCCTGTAGAACACATATCTGGTGGATGTGACCCTATAGAACACCTATCTGGTTGATGTGACCTTGTAGAACACCTATCTGGTGGATGTGACCCTGTAGAACACCTATCTGGTTGATGTGACCCTGTAGAACACCTATCTGGTGGATGTGACCCTGTACAACACATATCTGGTGGATGTGACCCTGTAGAACACATATCTGGTGGATGTGACCCTGTAGAACACCTATCTGGTGGATGTGACCCTGTAGAACACCTAGCTGATGGATGTGACGCTGTAGAACACCTATCTGGTGGATGTGACCCTGTAGAACACCTATCTGGTGGATGTGACCCTGTAGAACACCTATCTGGTGGATATTACCCTGTAGAACACCTATCTGGTGGATGTGACCCTGTAGAACACCTATCTGGTGGATGTGACCCTGTAGAACACCTATCTGGTGGATGTGACCCTTTAGAATACCTATCTGGTGGATATGACCCTGTAGAACACCTATCTGGTTTATGTGACCCTGTAGAACACCTATCTGGTGGATGTGACCCTGTAGAACACCTATCTGGTGGATGTGACCCTATAGAACACATGTCTGGTGGATGTGACCCTATAGAACACCTATCTGGTGGATGTGACCCTTTAGAATACCTATCTGGTGGATATGACCCTGTAGAACACCTATCTGGTTTATGTGACCCTGTAGAACACCTATCTGGTGGATGTGACCCTGTAGAACACCTATCTGGTGGATGTGACCCTATAGAACACATATCTGGTGGATGTGACCCTGTAGAACACCTATCTGGTGGATGTGACCCTGTAGAACACCTATCTGGTGGATGTGACCCTATAGAACACATATCTGGTGGATGTGACCCTATAGAACAGCTATCTGGTTGATGTGACCTTGTAGAACACCTATCTGGTGGATGTGACCCTGTAGAACCCCTATCTGGTTAATGTGACCCTGTAGAACACATATCTGGTGGATATTACCCTGTAGAACACCTATCTGGTGGATGTGACCCTGTAGAACACCTATCTGGTGGATGTGACCCTGTAGAACACCTATCTGGTGGATGTGACCCTATAGAACACCTATCTGGTTGATGTGACCTTGTAGAACACCTATCTGGTGGATGTGACCCTGTAGAACACCTATCTGGTTGATGTGACCCTGTAGAACACCTATCTGGTGGATGTGACCCTGTACAACACATATCTGGTGGATGTGACCCTGTAGAACACATATCTGGTGGATGTGACCCTGTAGAACACCTATCTGGTGGATGTGACCCTGTAGAACACCTAGCTGATGGATGTGACGTTGTAGAACACCTATCTGGTGGATGTGACCCTGTAGAACACCTATCTGGTGGATGTGACCCTGTAGAACACCTATCTGGTGGATATTACCCTGTAGAACACCTATCTGGTGGATGTGACCCTGTAGAACACCTATCTGGTGGATGTGACCCTGTAGAACACATATCTGGTGGATGTGACCCTGTAGAACACCTATCTGGTGGATATTACCCTGTAGAACACCTATCTGGTGGATGTGACCCTGTAGAACACCTATCTGGTGGATGTGACCCTGTAGAACACATATCTGGTGGATGTGACCCTGTAGAACACCTATCTGGTGGATATTACCCTGTAGAACACTTATCTGGTGGATGTGACCCTGTAGAACACCTATCTGGTGGATGTGACCCTTTAGAATACCTATCTGGTGGATATGACCCTGTAGAACACCTATCTGGTTTATGTGACCCTGTAGAACACCTATCTGGTGGATGTGACCCTGTAGAACACCTATCTGGTGGATGTGACCCTATAGAACACATATCTGGTGGATGTGACCCTATAGAACACCTATCTGGTTGATGTGACCTTGTAGAACACCTATCTGGTGGATGTGACCCTGTAGAACCCCTATCTGGTTAATGTGACCCTGTAGAACACCTATCTGGTGGATATTACCCTGTAGAACACATATCTGGTGGATGTGACCCTGTAGAACACATATCTGGTGGATATTACCCTGTAGAACACATATCTGGTGGATGTGACCTTGTAGAACACCTATCTGGTGGATGTGACCCTGTAGAACACATATCTGGTGGATGTGACCCTGTAGAACACCTATCTGGTGGATATTACCCTGTAGAACACCTATCTGGTGGATGTGACCCTGTATAACACCTATCTGGTGGATGTGACCCTTTAGAATACCTATCTGGTGGATATGACCCTGTAGAACACCTATCTGGTGGATGTGACCCTGTAGAACACCTATCTGGTGGATGTGACCCTGTAGAACACCTATCTGGTGGATGTGACCCTGTAGAACACATATCTGGTGGATGTGACCCTATAGAACACCTATCTGGTTGATGTGACCTTGTAGAACACCTATCTGGTGGATGTGACCCTGTAGAACACCTATCTGGTTGATGTGACCCTGTAGAACACCTATCTGGTGGATGTGACCCTGTACAACACATATCTGGTGGATGTGACCCTGTAGAACACCTATCTGGTGGATGTGACCCTGTAGAACACCTAGCTGATGGATGTGACGCTGTAGAACACCTATCTGGTGGATGTGACCCTGTAGAACACCTATCTGGTGGATGTGACCCTGTAGAACACCTATCTGGTGGATATTACCCTGTAGAACACCTATCTGGTGGATGTGACCCTGTAGAACACCTATCTGGTGGATGTGACCCTGTAGAACACCTATCTGGTGGATGTGACCCTGTAGAACACATATCTGGTGGATGTGACCCTGTAGAACACCTATCTGGTGGATGTGACCCTGTAGAAACCCTATCTGGTGGATGTGACCCTGTAGAACACCTATCTGGTGGATGTGACCTTGTAGAACACCTATCTGGTGGATATGACCCTGTACAATACCTATCTGGTGGATGTGACCCTGTAGAACACCTATCTGGTGGATATGACCCTGTAGAACACCTATCTGGTGGATGTGACCTTGTAGAACACCTATCTGGTGGATGTGACCCTGTAGAACACCTATCTGGTGGATGTGACCCTGTAGAACACCTATCTGGTGGATGTGACCTTGTAGAACACCTATCTGGTGGATGTGACCCTGTAGAACACCTATCTGGTGGATGTGACCCTGTAGAACACCTATCTGGTGGATGTGACCCTGTAGAACACATATCTGGTGGATGTGACCCTGTAGAACACATATCTGGTGGATGTGACCCTGTATATCAATCAATCAAATGTTATTTATGAAGCCCTTTTTACATCAGTCGATGTCACAAAGTGCTGTACAGAAATCCAGCCTTAAACTCCAAACAGCAAGCAATGCAGGTGTAGAAGTACGGTGGCTAGGAAAAACTCCCTAGAAAGGCAGGAATCTAGGAAGAAACCTAGAAAGGAACCAGGCTCTTATGGGTGGCCAGTCCTCTTCTGGCTGTGCTGGGTGGAGATTATAACAGTACATGGCGAAGAAGTTCAAACGTTCATAGATGACCAGCAGGTTCAAATAATAATAATCACAGTGGTTGTCGAGGGTGCAACAGGTCAGCACCTCAGGAGTAAATGTCAGTTGGCTTTTCATAGCCGATCATTCAGAGTTAGACAGCAGGTGCGGTAGAGATAGAGCTGAAAACAGCAGGTCTGGGACAGGTAGCAGGTCTGGGACAGGTAGCAGGTCTGGGACAGGTAGCAGGTCTGGGACAGGTAGCAGGTCTGGGACAGGTAGCATGTCTGGGACAGGTAGCAGGTCTGGGACAGGTAGCACGTCCAGTGAACAGGTCAGGGTTCCATAGCCGCAGGCAGAACAGTTGGAGCAGCAGAAGCTGGAGCAGCAGCATGACCAGGTGGAAGAGAGAAAGAGAGAATTAGACGGAGCATTCTTTAATTCACACAGGACACTGAATTATATGAGAAATACTCCAGATATAACAGACTGACTCTAACCCCCCTGACACATAAACTATTGCAGCATGAATACTGGAGGCTGAGACAGGAGGGGTCAGGAGACACTGTGGCTCCATCTGACGATACCCCCGGACAGGGCCAAGCAAGCAGGATATAACCCCACCCACTTTACCAGAGCACAGCCCCCACACCACTAGAGGGATAACTTCAACCACCAACTTACCATCCTGAGACAAGGCTGAGTATAGCCCACAAAGTTCTCCCCACAAACCCGTGGGGGGCGTCAACCCAGACAGGAAGACCACGTCAGTGACTTGACTCAACCCACTCAAGTGACGCACCCCTCCTAGGGACGGTATGGAAGAGCACCATTAAGCCAGTGACTCAGCCCCTGTAATAGGGTTAGAGGCAGAGAATCCCAGTGGAGAGAGGGGAACCGGCCAGGCAGAGACAGCAAGAGCGGTTCGTGGCTCCAGTGCCTTTCCGTTCACCTTCACACCCCTGGGCCAGACTACACTCAATCATAGGACCTACTGAAGAGATTAGTCTTCAATAAAGTCTTAACCTGTCTAGGACTGGTTCCGCTAGCGGAACCCCTCGCCAACAGCCAATGAAATTGCAGGGCGCCAAATTCAATCAACAGAAATCTCATAATAAAATTTTCTCAAACATACAAGTATTAGACACCAAAAATTCTCGTAAACTTTTTAGGGTGTCTGGAGTAAATCCTTACCGTCCAACTAGTTGAAGAAAAAGTATTCCTCATGTACGGGGTGAGTAATCGCTTTCCTGATATCAAGAAGCTATTTTCGGTCATAAGAGACGGTGGCAGAAACATTATGTACTAAATAAGTTACAAAGAATGCGAAAAAAACACACAATAGCACAATTGGTTAAGGAACCATAAAACGTCAGCCATCTCCTCTGGCGCCATTATCATACTGTGGTAGGTATGGGTAGTATATACAGTGGTAGTTATGGTTGGTATATACAGTGGTAGTTATGGGTGGTATATACAGTGGTAGTTATGGGTGGTATATACTGTGATATTATAAAAGCTCTGTCAAGTTGGTTGTTGGTCCTTGCTTTTCAAGTCGTGCCATAGCTGTAACTAGGCCACTCAGGAACATTCAATGTTGTCTTGGTAAACAACTCCAGGGTAGATTTGGCCTTGTGTTTCAGGTTATTGTCCTGCTGAAAGGTGAATTCATCTCCCAGTGTCATGTATCTAGCTAGCAGATGTTTAATGATGACGAGAGACAAGAACTTCAGTAAATAATGATTTAAGAAGTAATTCATAAATAGGCAACAAGAACTTCTGCAAATGTCCTCCCGGGTGGCGAAGCGTTCTAAGGCAGAGCATCGCAGTGTTACGGCGTCACTATAGCCTGGGGCAGTGCACAAATGGCCCAGCGTCATCCAGGTAGGGGAGGGATAGGCCGGAAGGGCGGGCTTTACTTGGCTCATCGCGCTCGAGCAACTCCTTGGAGTCAACATAAGTCAGAAATAGCATTATAAATATTCACTTACCTTTGACGATCTTTGTCAGAATGCACTCCCAGGAATCCCAGTTCCACAATAAATGTTTGATTTGTTCCATAAAGTTCATAATTTATGTCCAAATACCTCCTTTTGTTAGCGCGTTTGGTAAACAAGTCCAAACTCACAACGCGCGTGCAAGTCCAGCGGAAAGTACGGACGAAAAGTCCAAAAAGTTCCGTTACAGTCCGTAGAAACATGTCAAACAATGTATAGAATCAATCTTTAGGATGTTTTTAACATAAATCTTCAATAATGTTCCAACCGGAGGATTCCTTTGTCTTCAGAAATTCAATGGAAAGCAAGCAAACTCATGTGAAAGCGCATGGTCAGCTCATGGCACTCTGGGAGAGACCTTACTCAATCTCCTCTCATTCGCCCCCACTTCACAGTAGAGGCCTCAAACAAGGTTCTAAAGACTTTTGACATCTAGTGGAAGCCTTAGGAAGTCCAATATGACCCCATAGACACTGTATATTTGAAAGCCAATGAGTTGAAAAACTACAAACCTCAGATTTCCCAGTTCCTGGTTGGATTGTTTCTCAGGTTTTTGCCTGCCATATGAGTTCTGCTATATTCACAGTTTTAGAAACTTCAGAATGTTTTCTATCCAAATCTACTAATTATATGCATATTCTAGCTTTTTGGCTGAGTAGCAGGCAGGTTAATTTGGGCACGCTTTTTATCCAGAATTCCGAATGCTGCCCCCAAATCTAAATCTAAGGATATTTTATGTCAATAGCAGTCAATTATTAATCGTCACCTTATTCAGTCTCATCTGAACGTCGTAAAATTATTGGTTACCTTTACGAACCCTGGCTAGCAAGTTGAATCAGCAATACAAAAATTGGCTTAATTATTTATTTACTAAATACCTAAATAATCACATAAAAGAAAAAGTCCCTAGCTGACGAAACCGATATGACGTCAGGTTACACAAAGAAAGGGGGTTGGGTTTGAATGAAAGAGCGGGAAGACTGAGGTACAAAGGAGATTGGGTCTCTATTGGACCTTGAGAAGCTATGCTACCGTAAATACAGAATCTTATGCATTCTAATAACCGTCTATTCGGAAAAGGAAAATGCAAGATATATACAGTTGAAGTCGGAAGTTTACATACACCTAAGCCAAATACATTTAAACTCAGTTTTTCACATTCCCTGACATTTAATCCTAGTAAAAATTCCCTTTCTTAGGTCAGTTAGGATCATCAAGAGAATTACTTATTTCAGCTTTTCTTTCTTTCATAACATTACCAAGGGTCAGAAGTTTAGATACACTCAATTAGTATTTGTTAGCATTGCATTTAAAATGTTTAACTTGGGTCAATTTTTTGGGGAAGCTTCCACAAGCTTCCCACAATAAATTGGGTGAATTTTGGCCCATTCCTCCTGACAGAGCTGGTATATCTGAGTCAGGTTTTTAGGCCTCCTTGCTCGCAAATGTTTTTTCAGTTCTTCCCACACATTTTCTATGGGATTGAGGTCAGGGCTTTGTGATGGCCACTCCAATACCTTAACTTTGTTGTTCTTAAGCCATTTTGCCACAACTTTGGAAGTATGCTTGGGGTCATTGTCCATTTGGAAAACCCATTTGCGACCAAGCTTTAACTTCCTGACTGATGTCTTGAGATGTTGCTTCAATATAACCACATTGTTTTCCTCCCTAATGATGCCATCTATTTTGAGAAGTGCACCAGTCCCTCCTGCAGCAAAGCACCCCACAACACGATGCTGCCACCCCCATGCCTCACGGTTGTGATGGTGCTCTTCGGCTTGCAAGCCTCCCCCTTTTTCCTCCAGATAACGATGGTCATTATGGCCAAAATATTGTATTTTTGTTTCATCAGACCGGAGAACATTTCTCCAAAAAGTACAATCTTTGTCCCCATGTGCAGTTGCAAACAGTAGTCTGGCTTTTTTATGGCGGTTTTGGAGCAGTGGCTTCTTCCTTGCTGCGCGGCCTTTCAGGTTATGTCGATATAGGACTCGTTTTACTGTGAATATAGATACTTTTGTACCTGTTTCCTCCAGCATTTTCACAAGGTCCTTTGCTGTTGTTCTGGGATTGATTTGCACTTTTCGCACCAAAGTACGTTCAACTCTAGG
The DNA here is from genome assembly GCF_016432855.1 of Salvelinus namaycush. Classification (NCBI taxonomy): domain Eukaryota; kingdom Metazoa; phylum Chordata; class Actinopteri; order Salmoniformes; family Salmonidae; genus Salvelinus; species Salvelinus namaycush. The sequence continues at coordinate 35,070 of NW_024058494.1, read as the reverse complement.
AGACAGAATGCGTCTCCTTCCTGAGCGGTATGATGGCTGCATGGTCCCATGGTGTTTATACTTGCGTACTATTGTTTGTACAGATGAACGTGGTACCTTCAGGTGTTTGGAAATTGCTCCCAAGGATGAACCAGACTTGTGGAGGTCTACAATTTTTGTCTGAGGTCTTGGCAGATTTCTTTTGATTTTCCCATGATGTTAAGCAAAGAGTTTGAAGGTAGGCCTTGAAATACATCCACGAGTACACCTCCAGTTGACTCAAATTATGTCAATTAGCCTATCAGAAGCTTCTAAAGCCATGACATCATTTTCTGGAATTTTCCATGTTGTTAAAGTCACAGTCCACTTAGTGTATGTAAACTTCTGACCCACTGGAATTGTGATACAGTGAATTTTAAGTGAAATAATCTGTCTGTAAACAATCGTTGGAACAATGACTTGTGTCATGCACAAAGTAGATGTCGTAACCGACTTGCCAAAACTATAGTTTTTTAACAAGAAATTTGTGGAGTGGTTGAAAAACAAGTTTTCAATACTCCAAGTGTATGTAAACTTCCGACTTCAACTGTATTTACACTGAGCTGTGCTTCGATAGATGGGTCGAAGATGGAAGACTGGTTTGCCCAGCAGAGATCTCCCTTGTCCTTTGTAGAATTTGTCTTGTCGTAGTGTTGTAGGGTGGATACGTTGTACCCTGTCTTCTCAGGAGATTGTATGTCCTTTCCTAGGTCACGTACATTTACAGCTGCTGCTGATAACTCAGCGTCTAGGATGTATCACTTCTTTAGTGAATAAGAGTTCAAAGTTCATACCAAGTTCCCATCTTCAGCTCGTGCTGTATTCTGACTGGTCTAGTAGAAATTCACCATTCCAGCGTGGTGATCATCACCTCCACGTTGAAATTAGCCCTTTTAAGCATAGTATGGACACCAGTCCTCACGTTATCGGGAACATAGGTTCAACTTCCGTCAACAGGTTTTTGTAGTGGGGGAGAGTAGGGCGTGTTTCATAGTTCTCAACCAATGTCTGTTCACTTGGGTGTGGCCACTGAGTGAGCATAGTTTACTTTATAAAAACAATTATCTCATTTAGAAGCTAAAATTACATTTAATATTTTCACAAAGTTTCATATTTAAACATTTAAATTGCACAACAATTCAATGTGAATCTGATAACTAGAATGTGTAGAGTTTCCAATATGCAATTTATGTCGTCCTATCATCAGATTTAATGTCCCAACCACCAACTGATCTGACATCATATTCTTTAAGTACCAACGGACACTTTCAACTAGTTGGATTACAGAAATATTGTTTTTACCCCCAACCTTTTTATGTTACCATACTCTCTCTATTTTAACAAAGGGCTTTCCAAGAGTCCATTTTGTAGAGTGGAGAGAAAAGGGGGAAAGGTATTTATGGGGGTCATAAACCTCCCCAACAGGGCAACGTCATGACACAATGCATCATACTACTATGGCTGACCCGGTAAACCACGTATCATACTACTATGGCTGACCCTGTAAACAACCTATCATACTACTATGGCTGACCCTGTAAACCACGTATCATACTACTATGGCTGACCCTGTAAACAACGTATCATACTACTATGGCTGACCCTGTAAACCATGTATCATACTACTATGGCTGACCCAGTAAACAACCTATCATACTACTATGGCTGACCCTGTAAACAACCTATCATACTACTATGGCTGACCCAGTAAACAACGTATCATACTACTATGGCTGACCCTGTAAACAACGTATCATACTACTATGGCTGACCCTGTAAACAACCTATCATACTACTATGGCTGACCCAGTAAACAACGTATCATACTACTATGGCTGACCCTGTAAACAACCTATCATACTACTATGGCTGACCCTGTAAACCACGTATCATACTACTATGGCTGACCCTGTAAACAACGTATCATACTAATATGGCTGACCCAGTAAACAACCTATCATACTACTATGGCTGACCCTGTAAACCACGTATCATACTACTATGGCTGACCCTGTAAACAACGTATCATACTAATATGGCTGACCCTGTAAACAACCTATCATACTAATATGGCTGACCCTGTAAACAACGTATCATACTACTATGGCTGACCCTGTAAACAACGTATCATACTAATATGGCTGACCCTGTAAAACACCTGGTGGATGTGACAATAAACCCTTTTACGTCTCTATCTTCATTCATTCACTCTATCTCATATTCATTCAAATCAAAACATCAGATTGTCTTTTTGTGTCAAGACATTTATATGTGATCTTTGTCTCTCTGCAGTTGGTTTATCAATGGAACAGAAGTGGATATTGAGGCAGTTTACCGTTACAGCTTGATCGACGGCAACTTGATAATAACCAACGCCAGTGAGACGGCAGACTATGGGAGATACCAGTGTAAGGCAGAGAACAACTACGGGACGGTCCTGAGTCGGGATGCACTGCTACAGTTTACCTGTGAGTATCTCTCTCTGATCGCTCTTTCTCTCTCTCTCTCTGATCTCTCTCGGATCTCTACCCTGACCATCTCTCTGATCTCTCTCCAACCTTCTCTCCGACCTTCTCTATGATCTCTCTCTGACCTCTCTTATCGCTCGCTGATCTCAATCTGATCTCTCTCTCTCTGATATCTCTCTGATCTCTCTTATCTCTCTCTAATCTCTCTCTCTGATCTCTCTCTGATCTCAAATTCAGATTGGTTTATTGGCATTAAATACAATTTGTAGATATTGCCAAAGCACTACAGTGGTACAGCATTTCAGTAAATACAGTACAATGCAATGAGGATAATGAAATCCAGTCCATTTCAGGAGTAATAATAATGGCATCAGTGTATAATCATGTATACAGGTACAACACTACTGCTGTTGTATTTTGGAATCTTTGGTCTAATTAAATGAAACATAAAAAATTGTGAATTGCTAATAAATAAACAATAAAATCTACATGGATGATGGTTCCACTATGTATGACTTGTAAGTTATATACAATGTAAATACTTCAGGGAATGAATGGTCATGGGATGTCCCTCTGACTATGGCAATCACATACATACTATCTAGCAGTAATATGTGTGGTTTCTCCCTCACCCACAATCACATACATACTATCTAGCAGTAATATGTGTGGTTTCTCCCTCACCCACAATCACATACATACTATCTAGCAGTAATATGTGTGGTTTCTCCCTCACCCACAATCACATACTATCTAGCAGTAATATGTGTGGTTTCTCCCTCACCCACAATCACATACTATCTAGCAGTAATATGTGTGGTTTCTCCCTCACCCACAATCACATACATACTATCTAGCAGTAATATGTGTGGTTTCTCCCTCACCCACAATCACATACTATCTAGCAGTAATATGTGTGGTTTCTCCCTCACCCACAATCACATACTATCTAGCAGTAATATGTGTGGTTTCTCCCTCACCCACAATCACATACTATCTAGCAGTAATATGTGTGGTTTCTCCCTCACCCACAATCACATACTATCTAGCAGTAATGTGGGGGGTTTCTCCCTCACCCACAATCATTCCCAGCTTTATGTCATTGGTAAATGCACAGAAGTTGAGAATTGATTGAGATATTTTCTTGAAGAAAAATGATCTTATTTGGTAGTTTTTCTCACAGTAGAGGAAAAAGCACATTGTACCTCCCTGTGTCATGCGGTGACCACATCCTCTTTGGGTAGCCATCTCTATGATTATTTTATTTATTTTGGGGGGGTAGATCAGCTTTAATATTGCAGATAGATTGTGGCTCCCATCAATGTAATTGTCTGCATAATTTACCTTCCCCTATATATATATATAGTGCATTCGGAAAGTATTCAGGCCCCTTGACTTTTTCCACATTTTGTTACATTACAGCCTTATATAAACCTTATATAGACAGGCCTTATTCTAAAAGTGATTAAATATTGTTTTGTCCTCATCAATCTACACACAATACCCCATAATGACATCACAATACCCCATAATGACATCACAATACCCCATAATGACATCACAATACCCCATAATGACATCACAATACCCCATAATGACATCACAATACCCCATAATGACATCACAATACCCCATAATGACAGTCTTCTTGGGTATGATGCTACAAGCGTGGCACACCTGTATTTGGGGAGTTTCTCCCTTTCTTCTCTGCAGATCCTCTCAAGCTCTGTCAGGTTGGATGGGGAGCGTCGCTGCACAGCTATTTCCAGGTCTCTCCAGAGATGTTTTATCAGGTTCAAGTCCGGGCTCTGACTGGGCCACTTAAGGAATTTCAGAGACTTGTCCCGAAGACACTCCTGTGTCGTCTTGGCTGTGTGCTTTGGGTCGTTGTGCTTTGGGTCGTTGTCCTGTTGGAAGGTGAACCTTTTCCCCAGTATGAGGTCCTGAGTGCTCTGGAGCAGGATTTCATCAATGATCTCTCTTTGCTTTGCTCCGTTCATCTTTCCCTCGATCCTGACTAGTCTCCCAGTCCCTGCCGCTAAAAAACATCCCCACAGCATGATGCTGCCACCACCATGCTTCACCGCAGGGATGGTGCCAGGTTTCCTCCAAACATGACGCTTGGCATTCAGGCCAAAGAGTTCAATCTTGGTTTCATCAGACCAGAGAATCTTGTTTCTCATGATCTGAGGGTCCTTTAGGTGCCTTTTGGTAAACTCCAAGTGGGCTGTCATGTGCCTTTTACTGAGGAGGGGCTTCTGTCTGGCCACTCTACCATAAAGGCCTGATTGGTGGAGTGCTGCAGTCAAAGACACCAGTCACCCAAGTCATAAGACGGTTTTATCTGCTGCCACACAGCAAGCGGTACCGGAGCGCCAGGTCTGTGAATAAAATACTCCTTAACAACTTCTACCCCATAAGACTCCTGAACAACTAATCAAATAGCCACCCGGACTATTTACACCCCCCCCATGCATAGTCACTTTACAAATTACCTTGACTAACATTTACTAGCATTTCGCTACACCCGCAAGCATGTGTATGTGATCAATACATTTTGATTTGACCCCCGGACATTGACTCAGTACCGGTACCCCTGTATATATCCATATTAAATCATTGTCACTAAGGATTGTTCCTTTGTTGAGTTTTAACCAAATGTGGCCGATGTTTTAACCAAAACACTCCATCTGTGGCCTCCAATTACTTTTAAATGCTAGTAAAACTAAATGTATGCTCTTCGACCAATTGCTGCCCGCACCCGCCTGCCTGACTAGCATCACTACTCTGGACGGTTCTGACTTAGACTATGTGGACAATTACAAATACCTAGGTGTCTGGTTAGACTGTAAACTCTACTTCCAGACTCACATTAAGCATCTCCAATCCAAAGTTAAATCTAGAATCGGCTTCCTATTTCCCAACAAAGCCTCCTTCACTCATACTGCCAAACATACCCTCGTAAAACTGACTATTCTACCGATCCTTGACTTCGGCGATGTAATTTACAAAATAGCCTCCAACACTCTACTCAGCAAACTGGATGTAGTCTATCACGGTGCCATCCATTTTGTCACCAAAGCCCCATATACTACCCTCCACTACGACCTCGTTGGCTGGCCCTCACTACATATTCGTCGCCAAACCCACTGGCTCCAGGTCATCTGTAAGTCTTTGCTAGGTAAAGCCCCGCCTTATCTCAGACAAAACGGATGGCACTGTGATAGACTGCATCCAATTTGGCTGGAAAAATGGCTGTGTTTTTCTGTGATTAGGTGCTGACCTAACATCATCGTTTGGTGTGCTCTGTCACATTGCCTTTTTGAAATCAGACACTGTGGCTGGATTTACAACAAGTTTATCTTTAAGAGGGTGTAAAATACCTGTATGTTTGAGGAATCTTTATAATGGTATTTCTGTTGTTTTGAATTTGGCGCCCTGCAATTTCACTGGCTGTTTTTGAGGTGGGACGCTAGCGTCCCGGATATCCCAGAGAAGTTAACTAAATAGCCCAGTACTGTACTGCCGATCGTCACGTTGTACAGTGCCATATTTTCCATTCCATTCTAACAGAAACCAGAGTTTCTTTGTTTTTCATGGTATAGAAACACCATAATAGTAATCAAATAAATTAAGCAAGTACAAGTCAAAAGTTTGGACACACCTACTTATTCCAAGATTTTTGTTTATTTTTTACATTTTTTACATTGTAGAATAATAGTAAGACATCACAACTATGAAACTACTCTGGTCTCCCGCATGCATTCTACATTTACATTACATTTAAGTCATTTAGCAGACGCTCTTATCCAGAGCGACTTACAAGTACATACATTCATACTTTTTTTGTACTGGCCCCCCGTGGGAATCGAACCCACAACCCTGGCGTTGCAAGCGCCATGCTCTACCAACTGAGCTACACGGGACCACGTTCTGTAGTGCAGACATGTTCTGCTCTCCCTTATGTAAGGAATTAGGCACTTTCCCAGTGTCATATGTCAGTTGTGCAGAGGTGAGGATGGATTCAAGCGCAGAACACAGAACTGAGTAAAATAACGTACATTATTCTGAAAAATAAATCAGCCAACATAATCCACGCAGGGATAACAAACCCTAACACACACGACTAACACAAACCAGGAATAATCACGCACAAAACATCATGGGAACCAGATGGTTAAATAGGGAAATAATAACAACTTAATGGGAACCAGGTGTGTACACTCAAGACATAACAAATGTAAAACAGAAACATGGATCGGTGGCAGCTAGAAAGCCGGTGACGACGACCGCCGAACGCCGCCCGAACAAGGAGAGGCACCAACTTCGGCTGATGTCGTGACACCCAGGTTTACTACTGTATTGTAGACGGCACAGTAGCCTAATAAACAAATAACCACATTTAGTTAATAAAATAATGATAAAAAATACTGCAGATGTTGATTTAGTTATGGATCCATAACGAATTACTATACCTGATTTACAGAAATATTGGAACAAAGTTGTCTAACGAAGGCAAACCATTTAGAATCCTGCAATCCTCTTATGCTGTAGCCTACTCCCGACCATCACTTTGAACACATTTTCCATTCCATCCTAACGGAAACCCTGAGGGTTTCGTTTTTAAAATGTTCTCAATAGAAACACCATAATGTTAATCAAATTAAAAAGCCACATTTCTTAAAATCAATCCCATATACTATGTTATTATAAAAAAGGTTTTAAATTCTCTGGTAATGCCAATACGGAATACTATCAAATGCTTCTCAAAGATGCCCTCTGGTGGTCAAACTAGCAATAACTTGCAGTAACAGAACAAATTGCTGACAATGAAATGACATGCCACAGAATGCTGCAGAAAACCGCTAGGTGTGCTGAAGTATGACGCAACTTTTAAAGGAGGAACCACTGTAGGCTAGTAATGTAACGATTTTATTTGTATTTACAGATGGCATATACGTTTGATTTTAAAAGGCACCCCAAAAAATTATTAATGTCGTGACATGTGAAGTCATGACTTGCGACATATGCCTAGTTTCCTGAATGGGGTCACATATGCTGAGCACTTGTTGGCTGCTTTTCCTTGACTCTGCGGTCCGACATCCGAAACCATCTCAATTTGGTTGAGGTCAGGGGATTGTGGAGGCCAGATCATCTGATGCAGCACTCCATAAATCTCCTTCTTGGTAAAATAGCCCTTACACAGCCTGGAGGTGTGTTGGGTCATTGTCATGTTGAAAAACAAATGATCGTTCCTATAAGTCCAAATCAGATGGGATGGCGTATCACTGCAGAATACGGTGGTAGCCATGCTGGTTAAGTGTGCCTTGAATTCTAAGTAAATCACAGACAGTGTCACCAGCAAAGCACCCCCACACCATAACACCTCCTCCTCCATGCTTCACGGTGGGAACCACAAAAGAGGAGATCATCCGCTCACCCACACCGCGTCTCACAAAGACACAGCAGTTGGAACCAAAAATCTCCAATTTGGACTCCAGACCAAAGGACACATTTCCACCGGTCTAATGTCCATTGCTCATGTTTCTTGGCCCAAGCAAGTCACTTATTCCTATTGGTGTCCTTTAGTAGTGATTTCTTTGCAGCAATTCGACCATGAAGGCCTGATTCACCCAGTCTCCTCTGAACAGTTGATGTTGAGATGTGTCTGTTGTACTCGGTGAAGCATTTATTTGGACTGCAATTTCTGAGGCTGGTAACTCTAATGAAATTATCCTCTGCAGCAGAGGTAACTCTGGGTCTTCCTTTCCTGTGGTGGTCCTCATGAGAGCCAGTTTCATCATAGCGCTTGTTGGTTTTTGCGACTGCACTTGAAGAAACTTTCAATGTTCTATTGACCTTCATGTCTTAAAGTAAGGATGGACTGTCGTTTCTCTTTGCTTATTTGAGCTGTTCTTGCCATAATATGGACTTGGTCTTTTATCAGATAGGGCTATCTTCTGTATACCACCCCTACCTTGTCACAACACAACTGATTGGCTCAAACACATTAAGAAGGAAAGAAATTCATCAAATTAACTTTTAATAAGGCACACATGTTAATTGAAATGCATTCCAGGTGACTTTCTCATAAAGCTGGTTGAGAGAATGCCAAGAGTGTGCAAAGCTGTCATCAAGACAAAGGGTGGCTACTTTGAAGAATCTCAAATATAAAATATATTTTGATTTTTTTAACCCTTTTTTGGTTACTACATAATTCCATGTGTTATTTCATAGTCCTGATGTCTTCACAACTTTTCTACAATGTAGAAAATAGTAAAAATAAAGAAAAACCCTTTAATGAGTAGGTGTGTCCAAACTTTTGACTGGTACTGTAGGTGTATCATTTTGTTAGAGTAAAGTAGATACAAGTGAGGGGGGGGGGGGGGGGTGTGAGGAAAGGGGGGATGTGCGGGGGGGTGAGTGAGAGGGGGGAGGTGCGGGGGGGGGGGGGGGGGGTGGAGAGTGTGTGGGGGTGAGTGAGAGGGGGGAGGTGCGGGGGGGTGGAGAGTGTGTGTGTGTTGGGGTGAGGGGAGGGGTGCGGGGGGCGGTGAATGAGAGGGGGGAGGTGCGGGGGGGGGGGGGTGGAGAGTGTGTGTGTGTTGGGGTGAGGGGAGGGGTGCGGGGGGCGGTGAATGAGAGGGGGGAGGTGCGGGGGGTGGGGGGGGTGGAGAGTGTGTGTGTGTTGGGGGGGGGGGTGAGTTTTCAGCAGTAGATGTGACTGAGGATATACAGTATGGTGTGTGTTGTATTATGTGTGTGGTTGATGAACCCCCACAATACTTAGACTAAGAGCACCATCCACAACCAACACAAGAGGACATGTTGTGCTGTGTGTGTTTCAACTAAACACATTCTTCAGTAGCAAGAAAGAGAAATTATAGAAATAGACAACAAGAAAAATGTAACATGTGACAAGTGTTGATCTAATCTCTCTCTCTGTCTCTCTCTCTCGCTGTCTCTCTCTCTCTCTCTCTCTCTGTCTCTCTCTCTCTCTCTCTCTCTCTCTCTCTCTCTCTCTCTCTCTCTCTCTCTCTCTCTCTCTCTCTTTCTCTCTCTCTCTGTCTCTCTCTCTCTCTGTCTCTCTCTCTCTCTTTCTCTCTCTCTCTGTCTCTCTCTCTCTCTTTCTCTCTCTCTCTCTTTCTCTCTCTCTCTGTCTCTCTCTCTCTCTGTCTCTCTCTCTCTCTGTCTCTCTCTCTCTGTCTCTCTCTCTCTCTCTCTCTCTCTCTCTCTCTCTCTCTCTCTCTCTCTCTCTCTCTCTGTCTCTCTCTCTCTCTTTCTCTCTGTCTCTCTCTCTGTCTCTCTCTCTGTCTCTCTCTCTCTCTCTGTCTCTCTCTCTGTCTCTCTCTCTCTCTCTCTCTCTGTCTCTGTCTCTCTCTCTCTCTCTCTCTCTCTCTCTCTCTCTCTCTCTCTCTCTCTCTCTCTCTCTCTCTCTCTGTCTCTCTCTCTCTCTTTCTCTCTCTCTCTGTCTCTCTCTCTCTCTGTCTCTCTCTCTCTCTGTCTCTCTCTCTCTCTCTCTCTCTGTCTCTGTCTCTCTCTCTCTCTCTGTCTCTCTCTCTGTCTCTCTCTCTCTCTCTCTGGTCTCTTTCTCTCTTCTCTCTCTCAATTCAATTCATTTCAATTTAAGGGGTTTATTGGCATGGAAAAAATATGTTTACATTGCCAAAGCAAGTGAAATTGATAATAAACAAAACTGAAATAAATGTACAATAAACATTAAACTCACAAAAGTTCCAAATGAATAAAGACATTTGAAATGTCATATTATGTCTTCATACAGCGTTGTAACAATGTGCAAACAGTGAAAGTACAAAAGGGAAAATAAAAAAACAGGTCACACATCTTGCTGCTGTGATGCACACTGTGGTATTTCACCCAGTAGATATGGGAGTTTATCACACTGTGGTATTTCACCCAGTAGATATGGGAGTTTATCACACTGTGGTATTTCACCCAGTAGATATGGGAGTTTATCACACTGTGGAATTTCACCCAGTAGATATGGGAGTTTATCACACTGTGGTATTTCACCCAGTAGATATGGGAGTTGATCAAAATTGGATTTGTTTTCGAATTCTTTGTGGATCTGTGTAATCTGAGGGAAATATGTGTCTCTAATATGGTCATACATTTGGCAGGAGGTTAGGAAGTGCAGCTCAGTTTCCACCTCATTTTGTGTCAGTCACAGTGGTCAGGTTTTCTGTTTAGGGCCAAATAGAATTCTAGTTTGCTCAGTTTTTTGTTAATTCTTTCTAATGTGTCAAGTAATGATCTTTTTGTTTTCTCATGATTTGGTTGGGTCTAATTGTGCTGTTGTCCTGGGGCTCTGTGGGGTCTGTTTGTGAACAGAGCCCTAGGACCAGCTTGCTTAGGGGACTCTTTAGGTTCATCTCTCTGTAGGTGATGGCTTTGTTATGGAAGGTTTGGGAATCACTTCCTTTTAGGAGTTGTAGAGTTTAACTGCTCTTTTCTGTTTTTTTTTTAATAATTAGCTGGTATCGGACTAATTCTGCTCTGCATGCATTATTTGGTGTTTTACGTTGTACACATTTATTTACAATGACGGCCTAGGAACAGTGGGTTAACTGCCTTGTTCAGGGGAAGAACGACACATTTGTACCTTGTCAGCTCGGGGATTCGAACTTGCAACCTTTCAGTTACTAGTCCAATTTCACTTATAATTCACTGTATCACAATTCCAGTGGGTCAGAAGTTTACATACACTAAGTTGACTGTGTCTTTAAACAGCTTGGAAAATTCCAGAAAATTATGTCATGGCTTTATAAGCCTCTGATAGGCTAATTTACATCATTTGAGTCAATTGAAGGTGTACCTGTAGATGTATTTCAAGGCCTACCTTCAAACTCAGTGCCTCTTTGCTTGACATCATGGGAAAATCAGAAGTATATTGTAGACCTCCACAAGTCTGGTTCATCTTTGGGAGCAATTTCCAAACGCCTGAAGGTACCACGTTCATCTGTACAAACAATAGTACGCAAGTATAAACACCATGGGACCACGCAGCCGTCATACCACTCAGGAATGAGATGCGTTCTTTCTCCTAGAAATGAACGTACTTTGGTGAGAAAAGTGCAACTCAATCCCAGAACAACAGCAAAGAACCTTGTGAAGATGCTGGAGGAAACAGGTACAAAAGTATCTATATTCACAGTAAAACGAGTCCTATATCGACATAACCTGAAAGGCCGCTCAGCAAGGAAGAAGCCACTGATCCAAAACCACCAATAAAAAAGCCAGACTGCTGTTTGCAACTGCACATGGGGACAAAGATCGTACTTTTTTGGAGAAATGTTCTCTGATCTAATGAAACAAAAAAATATAATATTTTTGCCATAATGACCATCGTTAGTTTGGAGGAAAAATGGGGAGGCTTGCAAGCCGAAGAACACCATCCCGACCGTGAAGTACGGGGGAGGGGGGGGGGGGGGGCAGCATCATGTTGTGCGGGTGCTTTGCTGCAGGAGGGACTGGTGCACTTCACATAATAGATGGCATCATGAGGAAAGAAAATTATGTGGATATATTGAAGCAACATCTCAAGACATCAGTCAGGAAGTTAAATCTTGGTCCCAAATGCGTCTTCCAAATGGACAATGACCCCAAGCATACTTCCAAAGTTGTTGAAAAAAATTATTCTCTCTACTATTATTCTGACATTTCACATTCTTAAAATAAAGTGGTAATCCTAACTGACCTAAAACAGGGAATTTTTACCAGGATTAAATGTCAGGAATTGTGAAAAACTGAGTTTAATTGTATTTGGCTAAGGTGTATGTAAATTTCTGACTTCAATTGTATCTCTTTTCTATCTCTCTCTCTGTGATTTCTCTCTGATCTCTCTCTGATCCCTCTCGGAACTATCTCTGATCTTTATCTGTCTATGATCTCTCTCTGATCTCTCTTTGTCTCTGATCTCTATCTGATCTCTATCTGTCTATTATATCTCTCTGCTCTTTCTCTGTTTATGATAGCTCTCTGATCTCTCTCTGATCTCTCTCTGATCTCTCTGATCTTTCTTTGTCGCTGATCTCTATCTGATCTCTATCTGTCTATGATATCTATCTGCTCTTTCTCTATCTATGATAGCTCTCTGATCTCTCTCTGATCTCTCTGAAATGATCAGTCCCTGAAATATCCTGAAAAGTAGCTCTCAGCCTATCGAAGAGTATTACTTAATGCAGACCCTTGAAGGCTTCAGAATAGTTACGATGAGGTGAATATAAAACAATATTCTCAGTAGCCTACCTCTGGCATGATAAAAAAATAACATTGTGGTTATTCTCTGCTATGAGATGATTCTACTTCCAAATGCATGTGATTAGCGTAAAGCTCTACTCCCTATTTGACTTCAAAGTAGACTCTGTATGGTTTCAGGGCTAAATACACAAACAGTGGCTAAACTAAGGTTGAGTCCCAAATGGCAACCACTTCCCTTTTGACCAGGGCCCCTTGACCAGATCCCTATGATCAAAGGTTGTTCATTATATAGAGAATAGGGTGCCATTTGGGACATATACCTGATGTTCAGACATGCAGTGCTGTGTTGGGATCCACTGCCACTGGGTAGGAAGCTGCTGTTATCACTGGTGGGGAAGTGTTCCTAGCTTGGGGTGGTGGGTGAATGGAAGCAGCAAAAAACGGCACCCTATTCTTTATATAGTGCACTACTTTTGGCCAGAGCACCCTGGAGATAGGGTGTAGGAATAGGGTGCCATTTGGGAAGCAGACACCATTTCTTCCTCCAGTAATTCTCTGGCTCCAAAACATCATCACAAGCCAAGGAAGCATACCGACCATGAGCCCAGGAGCTGTGATCTGCTCGCTGGAGAAACACATTGTTAGTTTAGCTTCCAGTTTCTGTAGGAGCGCAGGCCATAATAACCTTATTGCCATGCATACAGGGAGCTTATTCTCCTATTTTCTCAGCCAGTGGAACATATACCGTATGTGGTAGATATTACTGTATGTTGTTTTTCTTTTCATTTTCTTTTTATTGAATATCCAAAACATACAATATACTTGCAGTGAAGCCGCTCAACAACCACATCATACCAGTCATCCAACAGACTCCCATTCAGAGCGACACACAGAATCATCCAGGGTCAACGCCCTGCTCAAGGGCATGTCGACAGATCTCCCACAAGGCCAAAAACGGGGAGCCAAATCAGCAGTCCATCAGCCACCAGCCCAAGCTTTCAACCGCCAGCCCTCCAAGATCACCCCACAGTTCCCCAAGAGCTGTCCCTCAACCATCAGAGACCCCTCCCACAGTCCCCCACAAGAAAAAATTAAAAGAAAAATAAAGTATTATTCCATTCCCCAAGAACCCCCCCCAATGCACCAACAACCAAGAAAATGAACTAAAAAATGAAAAGACAAAAGAAAACAGAAAATAACAATGCAAAAAACAAAGGACATCAAGGACAACTAAAATCATAACATCAATGCAAACTATACATGTTTGAGTGCATGTCTGGCACTATTTACTGGTGTGTGTCCGTGTATATGTGCATTTGAATGAGAGTGTGTGTATATGCATGTGTACAAACACCTGCACGGCATCAGCCTCGGGCAAACCGGTATAAACTGCCCTCAGGGTCATTCAAACTGACCTTTTTCATACTTTTATCTTTGACCGTCATTCTATCCCCCACCCAGCAACTCCACTCCCACTTGTCTCCAATTCCACATCCCAACCCTCAGCTTCCCTCAGCCCATCCCATCTATCTCTGATGACCACCCTCTTCGGATTTCTACACAACATGTATCTTTCAACTATGCTGTGATGTTTAACGTACTATTTCAATATATCTAATCTAATAGAGTCCACAGATTGCAAGTTGAAGATAAATACTTTTACTAAGAGTATTAGTATTGTCACGTTCCTGACCTGTTTTCTCTTGTTTTTGTATGTGTTTAGTTGGTCAGGGCGTGAGTTGGGGTGGGCATTCTATGTTATGTGTTTCTATGTTTAGGTTCATTGTCATTTAGCCTGATATGGTTCTCAATCAGGGACAGGTGTTTTACGTTTCCTCTGATTGAGAACCATATTTAGGTAGGTTGTTCACACTGTTTGTTTGTGGGTGGTTGTCTTCCGTGTCTGTGTCTGTGCACCACACGGGACTGTTTCGTTTGTTCGTTCGTTTGTGTAGTCTGTACCTGTTCATGCGTTCTTCGTGTTTATGTAAGTTCTCTAGTTCAGGTCTGTCTACGTTCGTTTTGTTGTTTTGTATTTTCCGAGTGTTTTCCGTATTCATTTTTCCCTTAAATAAATATTCATTATGTCATATAACAACGCTGCGTTTTGGTCCAATCCCTACTCCTCCTCTTCGGACGAAGAGGAGGAGGACAGCCGTTACAGAACCACCCACCTAACAAGGATCAAGCAGCGTGAGAGGAACCAGCAGCAGCGGCCAAAAAACCAGGACTCGTGGACTTGGGAGGAAATATTGAAAGGAGAAGGACCCTGGGCTAAGGTGGGAGAGAATCGCCGCTCTCGGGAGGCGATGGAGTCAGCGAAAGCCCAGGATCGGTGGTATGAGGAGGCAGGTAGGAGACGTGGCTGGAAACCCGAAAGTAAACCCCAAAAATTTCTTGGGGGGGGCTAAAAGGGAGAGTGGCGAAGTCAGGTAGGAGACCTGCGCCTACTCCCTGTACTTACCGTGGAGAGCGAGAGTACGGGCAGACACCGTGTTACGCAGTAGAGCGCATGGTGTCTCCTGTACGTGTGCATAGCCCGGTGCGGTACATACCAGCTCCTCGTATCGGCCGGGCCAGATTGAGCATTGAGCCAAGTGCCATGAAGCCGGCTCTACATATCTGGCCACCAGTGCGTCTCCTCGGGCCGGCTTACATGGCACCAGCCTTACGCATGGTGTCCCCGATTCGCCTACATAGCCCGGTGCGGGTTATTCCACCTCCCCGCACTGGTCGGGCGATGGGGAGCATACAACCAGGTAAGGTTGGGCAGGCTCAGTGCTCAAGGGAGCCAGTACGCCTGCACGGTCCGGTATTTCCGGCGCCACCTCCCTGCTCCAGGCCAGTACCACCAGTGCCTACACCACGCACCAGGCTTCCAGTGCGTCTCCAGAGCCCTGTTCCTCCTCCACGCACTCTCCCTGTGGTGCGTGTCTCCAGCCCAGTGCCTCCAGTTCCGGCACCACGCATCAAGCCTCCTGTGCGTCTCCAGAGCCCTGTACGCACTGTTCCTTCTCCCCGTACTCGCCCTGATGTGCGTGCCCTCAGCCCGGTACTACCAGTGCCGGTACCACGCACCAGGCCTATAGTACGCCTTGAGAGTCTAGTGTGCCCTGTTGTTGTTCCCCGCACTAGCCTGAAGGTGCGTGTCCTTAGCCCGGTACCTCCAGTTCCGGCACCACGCACCAGGCCTACAGTGCGTCTCAGCCGGCCAGAGTCTGCCGTCTGCCCAGCGGCGCCTGAACTGCCCGTCTGCCCAGCGGCGCCTGAACTGCCCGTCTGCCCAATGGCGCCTGAACTGCCCGTCTGCCCAACGCCGTCTGAACTGTCCGTCTGCCAAGCGCCGCATGAACTGCCCGTCTGTACTGAGCCTTCAGCGAGCCAGGACCAGCCAGAGCCGTCAGCGAGCCATGACCAGCCAGAGCCGTCAGCGAGCCATGACCAGCCAGAGCCGTCAGCGAGCCATGACCAGCCAGAGCCGTCAGCGAGCCATGACCAGCCAGAGCCGTCAGCGAGCCATGACCAGCCAGAGCCGTCATCCAGCCATGACCAGCCAGAGCCGTCATCCAGCCATGACCAGCCAGAGCCGTCATCCAGCCAGGATCCGCCAGAGCCAGCCAGCCAGGATCCGCCAGAGCCAGCCAGCCAGGATCCGCCATCCAATCCGGTGTTGCCCCTCAATCCGGTGTTGCCTCTCATTCCGGTGTTGCCCCTCATTCCGGTGTTGCCCCTCATTCCGGTATTGCCCCTTAGTCCGGTGCTGCCCCTTAATCCGGTGGGTTTAATTTGGAGGGTGGTCATTGGGAGGAGGCTACAAAAGCGGGGTTTGACTATGGTGGGATGGGGACCACGCCCAGAGCCTGAGCCGCCACCGTGGACAGATGCCCACCCAGACCCTCCCCTAGACTTTTGGTGGTGCGTCCGGAGTTCGCACCTTGAGGGGGGGGTTATGTCACGTTCCTGACCTGTTTTCTCTTGTTTTTGTATGTGTTTAGTTGGTCAGGGCGTGAGTTGGGGTGGGCATTCTATGTTATGTGTTTCTATGTTTAGGTTCATTGTCATTTAGCCTGATATGGTTCTCAATCAGGGACAGGTGTTTTACGTTTCCTCTGATTGAGAACCATATTTAGGTAGGTTGTTCACACTGTTTGTTTGTGGGTGGTTGTCTTCCGTGTCTGTGTCTGTGCACCACACGGGACTGTTTCGTTTGTTCGTTCGTTTGTGTAGTCTGTACCTGTTCATGCGTTCTTCGTGTTTATGTAAGTTCTCTAGTTCAGGTCTGTCTACATTCGTTTTGTTGTTTTGTATTTTCCGAGTGTTTTCCGTATTCATTTTTCCCTTAAATAAATATTCATTATGTCATATAACAACGCTGCGTTTTGGTCCAATCCCTACTCCTCCTCTTCGGACGAAGAGGAGGAGGACAGCCGTTACAAGTATATTAGTAATTGACTGACCCGGTCTCTCCAGATCTCCTAACAGTACTATTTCTAGGGTCAATTTTAAATCAATGTTCTGCATTTTCAGCCATTCCTGAACCTGAGACCAGAAACAAGCTACCTGAGGGCAATACCAAAATAAATGGTCTATTTGATTCTGCATCCTCACAACAAAATCTGCAGAGCTTCGATGATTTTATGCCCCAAATATTTAACATTTTGTTAGTGGCAAGAATTCTATATAATAATTTTAGCTGAAAAGCATGAAGTCTTGAATCTTGCGTCGTTTTATATATCAACTCATACACCCTGTACCATGGAATCGGTACATCAAACATCTCTTCCCAACTACTTTGCAATCTGTATGGCCCAGTTGTCAACATCCTGGTCCTCAAATGAAACTGGTATACTTTCCTATTTATGCTATTTTTATTCCTCCGCCAGTTTTGATCCTTTATATTGGGCAGACAGACCAGTTCCCTACCTCCTCCATTTTGATCCTTTATATTGGGCAGGCAGACCAGTTCCCTACCTCCTCCCGCTGCCACCTGCCTCCTCCATTTTGATCCTTTATATTGGGCAGACAGACCAGATCCCGACCTCCTCCCGCTGCCACCCGCCTCCTCCATTTTTGGGGCAATGCTGTAATCAATTGGTTGTAATCTTGGATTGAGCAGACCTTCCTGTACAATTCTGATAACTCCATGAAAGACATAACTCTACCATTCCAATTTACAATATCATTTAAGAACAAAATACCCTTTTCAAACATCTTTCCCATAAATACAGGTGTTTTATCAACCAGCACATTTGAGTTCAGCCATAATATGTGTTGTAATATTTGTTCTATCTTTTCAGGGGGATGAAATTGAAACTGTAGCTCTGCAATGCTTGTTTGAAAAAGACAGATACTTTGAAAAAAGTATCATTTTCAATTAATCGAAAAGGAGACATGGCAATCTGCACAAAGGCAAAAAGGCAATTTTTAAACAATGGATGAGCTTTTCTTACTAATCTACTTGAGAACCATTTCAAGTAAAACCTTTGAATAAGTGAAGTTTTAGAGAGAGGTTTAGGGCTTTCATATTTAATAATCTCAACCCACCCGGTTCATATTCATTATATAGATAGGCACGCTTTATTTTGTCTGGTTTAGCTTCCCAGATAAAGCAACTTATTTTTTGCTCATATGGTTTGAAAAATGAATCATCAGGAGTAGGCAGCTCCATAAGTAAGTGAGTAAACTGAGATATGACTAAGGAGTTAATCAGGGCAATTTTTACATTAATAGACAGGTATTTACCTCTCCATGGTTGCAGGATCTTGTCTATTTTTACAAGGTTTTGATTGAAATTCATTGTGGAGAGCTCAGTTATATATTTTGTGATATGAATACCAAGTATGTCTATTTCACAATCAGCCCATTTTATAGGTAAACTGCAGGGTAATGTAAAAGTTGTATTTTTTAAAGATCCAATAGGTAATATTGTACACTTCTCATAATTAGGTTTTAGTCCATGTTGTTGTTTAAGGGGTCATAGATCCAGGTGAACAGTGATACATTGGTTCTTATACAGCTGTTTGGCTATTATGCAGTCCATGTTTACTGAGCTGAAGAAAAGGGTTTTGGTGGGCATGAATTGTTATTGTCCTTCCTTCCTGCCCTCTACTCGGCTGGACACTCATATTTGCCTAAAACCATGGCGACGTGTGACTGGTTCTCCACCGTTCACTTTGTCTTGTCTGTGTGGTTTTAGGATTGGCAACGCTGTCTTGCCATTGGGTGATGTGATACAGGGGCTCCTTTATCATCCTGTAGCTACAGGATGACCTCTACACTGCATGGTCAAATCCAATCTAACACAATGCCAGCATATGTTTCCATAGATTTCTAATCCAATATGATCCAAGATGGCGTACCAGTGCAGACGTGGTTTGTCGTTCTCTCCTGCACATTTTGTATTTTTTGTATTTTTTTGTATATATTTCAATTTATTTTCAATCTCTTTTCTATTTATAAATTAAATATACCTTCCGGTAACTGCTATTTAAATATATCTGCTATTTTTAGACCTTATAGCCAGAACCTCCATCAGAAGCCATCAGCAGCTAACCAGCTAATTAGCTACTAGCTATTTAGTCAGTGTCAGCCACTGCTAGCGGCCTTTACCTTCGGCACTCCAGCTGCTCTTAGCCTGGAAAACACTTGCCAGCATCGGACTGTTTTCTCCACTACAACACCGGATTCCTGCCGTAAGCCCTGGACCTGATCATCACTACTAGCTAGCTGCTACCGAGTGGCCCTGGACCACTACTCCTGATCATCACAGCTAGCTAGCTGCTACCAAGTGGCCCTGGACCATTACTCCTGATCATCACAGCTAGCTAGCTGCTACCGAGTGGCCCTGGACCATTACTCCTGATCATCACAGCTAGCTAGCTGCTACCGAGTGGCCCTGGACCATTACTCCTGATCATCACAGCTAGCTAGCTGCTACCGAGTGGCCCTGGACCATTACTCCTGATCATCACAGCTAGCTAGCTGCTACCGAGGGGCCCTGGACCATTACTCCTGATCATCACAGCTAGCTAGCTGCTACCGAGTGGCCCTGGACCATTACTCCTGATCATCACAGCTAGCTAGCTGCTACCGAGTGGCCCTGGACCATTACTCCTGATCATCACAGCTAGCTAGCTGCTACCGAGTGGCCCAGGCCCGAAGCTGATCATCACAGCTAGCTAGCTGCCACCGAGTGACCCAGCCCCGAAGCTAGCTATGAGCCAGGCCCACCTCCAGGCCTACTCAGTGATCACTCGGCTATACAGCTGATCCCTCCCGGACTCTTCCTCAACACGACTAGAATTCCACTACTCCACCGGATCCTTGCCGTAAGCTCTGGACCCTTGCATCGGATCATCGCTGCTAGCTAGCTGCTACCGAGTGCTTTAGTGGCTAACACCTCTGTCATTGAGGAATTGGGAGGTGTAGGGAGGGATAGGGAGGTATAGGGGGGGGGGCGGTAGGGAGGATTAGGGAGTAATAGGGAAATATATGGAGGTATAGGGAGGTATAGGGAGGTATAGAGAGGAATATGCTGGAATAGGGAGGAATATGTAGGAATAGGGAGGAATAGGGAGGAATATGGAGGAATATGGAGGAATATGGAGGAATAGGGAGGAATATGGAGGAATAGGGAGGAATAGGGAGGAATATGGAGGAATATGGAGGAATAGGGAGTAATATGTAGGAATATGTAGGAATAGGGAGGAATAGGGAGGAATAGGGAGGAATAGGGAGGAATAGGGAGGAATAGGGAGGAATAGTGTCCACCTGCGTCTGTGTGTGCATGCGTGCTTTTCCATTGTGTGTGTGTGTTGGCCTGTGTGTGTGCATCTGTGTGTGTGTGTGTGTGTGACCTTGTGTCTTCTCGACAACTTTATACAGTCCTATTACAACACATTACCATTATTTTATGTCATCTGTTGAAAGTTGATCAGATCTCTTAAACATGTGATTTTCTTCCCCCTGGAATATTGATTAGTGAAGTGTGTTCGTCTTACTACATGTTATGCGTCCCAAATGGCAAGCTATTCCCTATTTATTACAATAATCTCTCTCTCTCTCTCTTCCTCTCTGCATAATGAATGGCCACCATTTATCAATCTCTGTGAATCTCAAGGTTTTTCCATGTTGGCATGGTAAAATCGTTTGCATTGATTCCTGCGTGTTAACAGACCACCCACAGTAAAAGCTGTGATTTACAGCGATACATCTTTTAGGGGAATGTTTTAGAATAAGAAAACAGTAAGACCATTTCATCTTTCTGAAGTGTGCTAATGAATGTATTTACCTTCATGCACTTGAAGTGTGGACAGAACCACAGAACTATGTGCCTCTCTAATGTGTCCAAAGTTGGTGGGTTGTTGGTTTAATTGTATTTAGTGTTGCTTGGTAATCACTTTGTGGTAGGATACATTGTATCAGTTACGACATAGTTTGTGAAAACAAAAATCATATTGCATGAAAGAAAAATGTGGGTGGATTTATTTTATAGTATCCATAATATGCTTGAGAATGTGTAATATCATTAATATTTGCATGGCTAAGGGGTTCATACTGTAAAAGGCTTGTCCATTAGCAGTCCCTTATTGAGGAGGAAGGTCAGGTGTCATACTGTAAAAGGCTTGTCCATTAGCAGTCCCTTATTGAGGAGGAAGGTCAGGTGTCATACTGTAAAATGCTTGTCCATTAGCAGTCCCTTATTGAGGAGGAAGGTCAGGTTTCATACTGTAAAAGGCTTGTCCATTAGCAGTCCCTTATTGAGGAGGAAGATCAGGTTTCATACTGTAAAATGCTTGTCCATTAGCAGTCCCTTATTGAGGAGGAAGGTCAGCTGTCATACTGTAAAAGGCTTGTCCATTAGCAGTCCCTTATTGAGGAGGAAGGTCAGGTGTCATACTGTAAAAGGCTTGTCCATTAGCAGTCCCTTATTGAGGAGGAAGGTCAGGTGTCATACTGTAAAAGGCTTGTCCATTAGCAGTCCCTTATTGAGGAGGAAGGTCAGGTGTCATACTGTAAAATGCTTGTCCATTAGCAGTCCCTTATTGAGGAGGAAGATCAGGTTTCATACTGTAAAAGGCTTGTCCATTAGCAGTCCCTTATTGAGGAGGAAGATCAGGTTTCATACTGTAAAATGCTTGTCCATTAGCAGTCCCTTATTGAGGAGGAAGGTCAGGTTTCATACTGTAAAAGGCTTGTCCATTAGCAGTCCCTTATTGAGGAGGAAGATCAGGTTTCATACTGTAAAAGGCTTGTCCATTAGCAGTCCCTTATTGAGGAGGAAGATCAGGTTTCATACTGTAAAAGGCTTGTCCATTAGCAGTCCCTTATTGAGGAGGAAGGTCAGCTGTCATACTGTAAAATGCTTGTCCATTAGCAGTCCCTTATTGAGGAGGAAAATCAGGTTTCATACTGTAAAAGGCTTGTCCATTAGCAGTCCCTTATTGAGGAGGAAGGTCAGCTGTCATACTGTAAAAGGCTTGTCCATTAGCAGTCCCTTATTGAGGAGGAAGGTCAGGTTTCATACTGTAAAAGGCTTGTCCATTAGCAGTCCCTTATTGAGGAGGAAGATCAAGTTTCATATTGTAAAAGGCTTGTCCATTAGCAGTCCCTTATTGAGGAGGAAGGTCAGCTGTCATACTGTAAAAGGCTTGTCCATTAGCAGTCCCTTATTGAGGAGGAAGGTCAGCTGTCATACTGTAAAAGGCTTGTCCATTAGCAGTCCCTTATTGAGGAGGAAGGTCAGCTGTCATACTGTAAAAGGCTTGTCCATTAGCAGTCCCTTATTGAGGAGGAAGATCAGGTTTCATACTGTAAAAGGCTTGTCCATTAGCAGTCCCTTATTGAGGAGGAAGGTCAGCTGTCATACTGTAAAAGGCTTGTCCATTAGCAGTCCCTTATTGAGGAGGAAGGTCAGCTGTCATACTGTAAAAGGCTTGTCCATTAGCAGTCCCTTATTGAGGAGGAAGGTCAGCTGTCGTACTGTAAAAGGCTTGTCCATTAGCAGTCCCTTATTGAGGAGGAAGGTCAGGTTTCATACTGTAAAAGGCTTGTCCATTAGCAGTCCCTTATTGAGGAGGAAGGTCAGGTGTCATACTGTAAAATGCTTGTCCATTAGCAGTCCCTTATTGAGGAGGAAGATCAGGTTTCATACTGTAAAAGGCTTGTCAATTAGCAGTCCCTTATTGAGGAGGAAGGTCAGCTGTCATACTGTAAAAGGCTTGTCCATTAGCAGTCCCTTATTGAGGAGGAAGATCAGGTTTCATACTGTAAAAGGCTTGTCCATTAGCAGTCCCTTATTGAGGAGGAAGGTCAGGTTTCATACTGTAAAAGGCTTGTCCATTAGCAGTCCCTTATTGAGGAGGAAGGTCAGCTGTCATACTGTAAAAGGCTTGTCCATTAGCAGTCCCTTATTGAGGAGGAAGGTCAGCTGTCATACTGTAAAAGGCTTGTCCATTAGCAGTCCCTTATTGAGGAGGAAGGTCAGCTGTCATACTGTAAAAGGCTTGTCCATTAGCAGTCCCTTATTGAGGAGGAAGATCAGGTTTCATACTGTAAAAGGCTTGTCCATTAGCAGTCCCTTATTGAGGAGGAAGGTCAGGTTTCATACTGTAAAAGGCTTGTCCATTAGCAGTCCCTTATTGAGGAGGAAGGTCAGCTGTCATACTGTAAAAGGCTTGTCCATTAGCAGTCCCTTATTGAGGAGGAAGGTCAGCTGTCATACTGTAAAAGGCTTGTCCATTAGCAGTCCCTTATTGAGGAGGAAGGTCAGCTGTCGTACTGTAAAAGGCTTGTCCATTAGCAGTCCCTTATTGAGGAGGAAGGTCAGGTTTCATACTGTAAAAGGCTTGTCCATTAGCAGTCCCTTATTGAGGAGGAAGGTCAGGTGTCATACTGTAAAATGCTTGTCCATTAGCAGTCCCTTATTGAGGAGGAAGATCAGGTTTCATACTGTAAAAGGCTTGTCAATTAGCAGTCCCTTATTGAGGAGGAAGGTCAGCTGTCATACTGTAAAAGGCTTGTCCATTAGCAGTCCCTTATTGAGGAGGAAGATCAGGTTTCATACTGTAAAAGGCTTGTCCATTAGCAGTCCCTTATTGAGGAGGAAGGTCAGGTTTCATACTGTAAAAGGCTTGTCCATTAGCAGTCCCTTATTGAGGAGGAAGGTCAGCTGTCATACTGTAAAAGGCTTGTCCATTAGCAGTCCCTTATTGAGGAGGAAGGTCAGCTGTCATACTGTAAAAGGCTTGTCCATTAGCAGTCCCTTATTGAGGAGGAAGGTCAGCTGTCATACTGTAAAAGGCTTGTCCATTAGCAGTCCCTTATTGAGGAGGAAGGTCAGGTTTCATACTGTAAAAGGCTTGTCCATTAGCAGTCCCTTATTGAGGAGGAAGATCAGGTTTCATACTGTAAAAGGCTTGTCCATTAGCAGTCCCTTATTGAGGAGGAAGGTCAGGTGTCATACTGTAAAATGCTTGTCCATTAGCAGTCCCTTATTGAGGAGGAAGATCAGGTTTCATACTGTAAAAGGCTTGTCAATTAGCAGTCCCTTATTGAGGAGGAAGGTCAGCTGTCATACTGTAAAAGGCTTGTCCATTAGCAGTCCCTTATTGAGGAGGAAGATCAGGTTTCATACTGTAAAAGGCTTGTCCATTAGCAGTCCCTTATTGAGGAGGAAGGTCAGGTTTCATACTGTAAAAGGCTTGTCCATTAGAAGTCCCTTATTGAGGAGGAAGGTCAGCTGTCATACTGTAAAAGGCTTGTCCATTAGCAGTCCCTTATTGAGGAGGAAGGTCAGCTGTCATACTGTAAAAGGCTTGTCCATTAGCAGTCCCTTATTGAGGAGGAAGGTCAGCTGTCGTACTGTAAAAGGCTTGTCCATTAGCAGTCCCTTATTGAGGAGGAAGGTCAGGTTTCATACTGTAAAAGGCTTGTCCATTAGCAGTCCCTTATTGAGGAGGAAGGTCAGGTGTCATACTGTAAAATGCTTGTCCATTAGCAGTCCCTTATTGAGGAGGAAGATCAGGTTTCATACTGTAAAAGGCTTGTCAATTAGCAGTCCCTTATTGAGGAGGAAGGTCAGCTGTCATACTGTAAAAGGCTTGTCCATTAGCAGTCCCTTATTGAGGAGGAAGATCAGGTTTCATACTGTAAAATGCTTGTCCATTAGCAGTCCCTTATTGAGGAGGAAGGTCAGGTTTCATACTGTAAAAGGCTTGTCCATTAGCAGTCCCTTATTGAGGAGGAAGGTCAGCTGTCATACTGTAAAAGGCTTGTCCATTAGCAGTCCCTTATTGAGGAGGAAGGTCAGCTGTCATACTGTAAAAGGCTTGTCCATTAGCAGTCCCTTATTGAGGAGGAAGGTCAGCTGTCGTACTGTAAAAGGCTTGTCCATTAGCAGTCCCTTATTGAGGAGGAAGGTCAGGTTTCATACTGTAAAAGGCTTGTCCATTAGCAGTCCCTTATTGAGGAGGAAGGTCAGGTGTCATACTGTAAAATGCTTGTCCATTAGCAGTCCCTTATTGAGGAGGAAGATCAGGTTTCATACTGTAAAAGGCTTGTCAATTAGCAGTCCCTTATTGAGGAGGAAGGTCAGCTGTCATACTGTAAAAGGCTTGTCCATTAGCAGTCCCTTATTGAGGAGGAAGATCAGGTTTCATACTGTAAAAGGCTTGTCCATTAGCAGTCCCTTATTGAGGAGGAAGGTCAGGTTTCATACTGTAAAAGGCTTGTCCATTAGCAGTCCCTTATTGAGGAGGAAGGTCAGCTGTCATACTGTAAAAGGCTTGTCCATTAGCAGTCCCTTATTGAGGAGGAAGGTCAGCTGTCATACTGTAAAAGGCTTGTCCATTAGCAGTCCCTTATTGAGGAGGAAGGTCAGCTGTCATACTGTAAAAGGCTTGTCCATTAGCAGTCCCTTATTGAGGAGGAAGGTCAGGTTTCATACTGTAAAAGGCTTGTCCATTAGCAGTCCCTTATTGAGGAGGAAGATCAGGTTTCATACTGTAAAAGGCTTGTCCATTAGCAGTCCCTTATTGAGGAGGAAGGTCAGGTGTCATACTGTAAAATGCTTGTCCATTAGCAGTCCCTTATTGAGGAGGAAGATCAGGTTTCATACTGTAAAAGGCTTGTCAATTAGCAGTCCCTTATTG
Source organism: Salvelinus namaycush (assembly GCF_016432855.1). Lineage (NCBI taxonomy): Eukaryota > Metazoa > Chordata > Actinopteri > Salmoniformes > Salmonidae > Salvelinus > Salvelinus namaycush. The sequence goes on along the minus strand of NW_024058494.1, from coordinate 9,215 downwards.
AGGAGGAAGGTCAGCTGTCATACTGTAAAAGGCTTGTCCATTAGCAGTCCCTTATTGAGGAGGAAGATCAGGTTTCATACTGTAAAAGGCTTGTCCATTAGCAGTCCCTTATTGAGGAGGAAGGTCAGGTTTCATACTGTAAAAGGCTTGTCCATTAGAAGTCCCTTATTGAGGAGGAAGGTCAGCTGTCATACTGTAAAAGGCTTGTCCATTAGCAGTCCCTTATTGAGGAGGAAGGTCAGCTGTCATACTGTAAAAGGCTTGTCCATTAGCAGTCCCTTATTGAGGAGGAAGGTCAGCTGTCGTACTGTAAAAGGCTTGTCCATTAGCAGTCCCTTATTGAGGAGGAAGGTCAGGTTTCATACTGTAAAAGGCTTGTCCATTAGCAGTCCCTTATTGAGGAGGAAGGTCAGGTGTCATACTGTAAAATGCTTGTCCATTAGCAGTCCCTTATTGAGGAGGAAGATCAGGTTTCATACTGTAAAAGGCTTGTCAATTAGCAGTCCCTTATTGAGGAGGAAGGTCAGCTGTCATACTGTAAAAGGCTTGTCCATTAGCAGTCCCTTATTGAGGAGGAAGATCAGGTTTCATACTGTAAAAGGCTTGTCCATTAGCAGTCCCTTATTGAGGAGGAAGGTCAGGTTTCATACTGTAAAAGGCTTGTCCATTAGCAGTCCCTTATTGAGGAGGAAGGTCAGCTGTCATACTGTAAAAGGCTTGTCCATTAGCAGTCCCTTATTGAGGAGGAAGGTCAGCTGTCATACTGTAAAAGGCTTGTCCATTAGCAGTCCCTTATTGAGGAGGAAGGTCAGCTGTCGTACTGTAAAAGGCTTGTCCATTAGCAGTCCCTTATTGAGGAGGAAGGTCAGGTTTCATACTGTAAAAGGCTTGTCCATTAGCAGTCCCTTATTGAGGAGGAAGGTCAGGTGTCATACTGTAAAATGCTTGTCCATTAGCAGTCCCTTATTGAGGAGGAAGATCAGGTTTCATACTGTAAAAGGCTTGTCAATTAGCAGTCCCTTATTGAGGAGGAAGGTCAGCTGTCATACTGTAAAAGGCTTGTCCATTAGCAGTCCCTTATTGAGGAGGAAGATCAGGTTTCATACTGTAAAAGGCTTGTCCATTAGCAGTCCCTTATTGAGGAGGAAGGTCAGGTTTCATATTGTAAAAGGCTTGTCCATTAGCAGTCCCTTATTGAGGAGGAAGGTCAGCTGTCATACTGTAAAAGGCTTGTCCATTAGCAGTCCCTTATTGAGGAGGAAGGTCAGCTGTCATACTGTAAAAGGCTTGTCCATTAGCAGTCCCTTATTGAGGAGGAAGGTCAGCTGTCGTACTGTAAAAGGCTTGTCCATTAGCAGTCCCTTATTGAGGAGGAAGGTCAGGTTTCATACTGTAAAAGGCTTGTCCATTAGCAGTCCCTTATTGAGGAGGAAGGTCAGGTGTCATACTGTAAAATGCTTGTCCATTAGCAGTCCCTTATTGAGGAGGAAGATCAGGTTTCATACTGTAAAAGGCTTGTCAATTAGCAGTCCCTTATTGAGGAGGAAGGTCAGCTGTCATACTGTAAAAGGCTTGTCCATTAGCAGTCCCTTATTGAGGAGGAAGATCAGGTTTCATACTGTAAAAGGCTTGTCCATTAGCAGTCCCTTATTGAGGAGGAAGGTCAGGTTTCATACTGTAAAAGGCTTGTCCATTAGCAGTCCCTTATTGAGGAGGAAGGTCAGCTGTCATACTGTAAAAGGCTTGTCCATTAGCAGTCCCTTATTGAGGAGGAAGGTCAGCTGTCATACTGTAAAAGGCTTGTCCATTAGCAGTCCCTTATTGAGGAGGAAGGTCAGCTGTCGTACTGTAAAAGGCTTGTCCATTAGCAGTCCCTTATTGAGGAGGAAGGTCAGGTTTCATACTGTAAAAGGCTTGTCCATTAGCAGTCCCTTATTGAGGAGGAAGGTCAGGTTTCATACTGTAAAATGCTTGTCCATTAGCAGTCCCTTATTGAGGAGGAAGATCAGGTTTCATACTGTAAAAGGCTTGTCCATTAGCAGTCCCTTATTGAGGAGGAAGATCAGGTGTCATACTGTAAAAGGCTTGTCCATTAGCAGTCCCTTATTGTGGAGGAAGGTCAGGTGTCATACTGTAAAAGGCTTGTCCATTAGCAGTCCCTTATTGAGTAGGAAGGTCAGGTTTCATACTGTAAAAGGCTTGTCCATTAGCAGTCCCTTATTGAGGAGGAAGATCAGGTGTCATACTGTAAAAGGCTTGTCCATTAGCAGTCCCTTATTGAGGAGGAAGGTCAGCTGTCATACTGTAAAAGGCTTGTCAATTAGCAGTCCCTTATTGAGGAGGAAGATCAGGTGTCATACTGTAAAAGGCTTGTCCATTAGCAGTCCCTTATTGAGGAGGAAGATCAGGTGTCATACTGTAAAAGGCTTGTCCATTAGCAGTCCCTTATTGAGGAGGAAGGTCAGCTGTGATACTGTAAAAGGCTTGTCCATTAGCAGTCCCTTATTGAGGAGGAAGGTCAGGTGTCATACTGTAAAAGGCTTGTCCATTAGCAGTCCCTTATTGAGGAGGAAGGTCAGGTTTCATACTGTAAAAGGCTTGTCCATTAGCAGTCCATTATTGAGGAGGAAGGTCAGCTGTCATACTGTAAAAGGCTTGTCCATTAGCAGTCCCTTATTGAGGAGGAAGATCAGGTTTCATACTGTAAAAGGCTTGTCCATTAGCGGCCCCTTATTGAGGAGGAAGGTCAGCTGTCATACTGTAAAAGGCTTGTCCATTAGCAGTCCCTTATTGAGGAGGAAGATCAGGTTTCATACTGTAAAAGGCTTGTCCATTAGCAGTCCCTTATTGAGGAGGAAGATCAGGTTTCATACTGTAAAAGGCTTGTCCATTAGCAGTCCCTTATTGAGGAGGAAGATCAGGTTTCATACTGTAAAAGGCTTGTCCATTAGCAGTCCCTTATTGAGGAGGAAGGTCAGGTGTCATACTGTAAAAGGCTTCTCCATTAGCAGTCCCTTATTGAGGAGGAAGATCAGGTTTCATACTGTAAAAGGCTTGTCCATTAGCAGTCCCTTATTGAGGAGGAAGATCAGGTTTCATACTGTAAAAGGCTTGTCCATTAGCAGTTCCTTATTGAGGAGGAAGGTCAGGTTTCATACTGTAAAAGGCTTGTCCATTAGCAGTCCCTTATTGAGGAGGAAGGTCAGGTTTCATACTGTAAAAGGCTTGTCCATTAGCAGTCCCTTATTGAGGAGGAAGGTCAGGTTTCATACTGTAAAAGGCTTGTCCATTAGCAGTTCCTTATTGAGGAGGAAGGTCAGGTGTCATACTGTAAAAGGCTTGTCCATTAGCAGTCCCTTATTGAGGAGGAAGGTCAGGTGTCATACTGTAAAAGGCTTGTCCATTAGCAGTTCCTTATTGAGGAGGAAGGTCAGGTGTCATACTGTAAAAGGCTTGTCCATTAGCAGTCCCTTATTGAGGAGGAAGGTCAGGTTTCATACTGTAAAAGGCTTCTCCATTAGCAGTCCCATATTGAGGGTTTTCCTGTTGCTACTTGTCTACTTGGCTCTGCTAAGAAGCTGTGTTTTCCTGTTGCTACTTATCTACTTGACTCTGCTCAGAAGCTGTGTTTTCCTGTTTCTACTTATCTACTTGACTCTGCTAAGAAGCTGTGTTTTCCTGTTTCTACTTATCTACTTGACTCTGCTAAGAAGCTGTGTTTTCCTGTTGCTACTTATCTACTTGACTCTGCTAAGAAGCTGTGTTTTCCTGTTGCTACTTATCTACTTGACTCTGCTAAGAAGCTGTGTTTTCCTGTTGCTACTTATCTACTTGACTCTGCTAAGAAGCTGTGTTTTCCTGTTGCTACTTATCTACTTGACTCTGCTAAGAAGCTGTGTTTTCCTGTTGCTACTTATCTACTTGGCTCTGCTAAGAAGCTGTGTTTTCCTGTTGCTACTTATCTACTTGACTCTGCTAAGAAGCTGTGTTTTCCTGTTGCTACTTATCTACTTGACTCTGCTAAGAAGCTGTGTTTTCCTGTTGCTACTTATCTACTTGGCTCTGCTAAGAAGCTGTGTTTTCCTGTTGCTACTTATCTACTTGACTCTGCTAAGAAGCTGTGTTTTCCTGTTGCTACTTATCTACTTGACTCTGCTAAGAAGCTGTGTTTTCCTGTTGCTACTTATCTACTTGACTCTGCTAAGAAGCTGTGTTTTCCTGTAGCTACTTATCTACTTGGCTCTGCTAAGAAGCTGTGTTTTCCTGTTGCTACTTATCTACTTGACTCTGCTAAGAAGCTGTGTTTTCCTGTTGCTACTTATCTACTTGGCTCTGCTAAGAAGCTGTGTTTTCCTGGTGCTACTTATCTACTTGACTCTGCTAAGAAGCTGTGTTTTCCTGTTGCTACTTATCTACTTGACTCTGCTAAGAAGCTGGGTTTTCCTGTTGCTACTTATCTACTTGGCTCTGCTAAGAAGCTGTGTTTTCCTGTTGCTACTTATCTACTTGACTCTGCTAAGAAGCTGTGTTTTCCTGTTTCTACTTATCTACTTGACTCTGCTAAGAAGCTGTGTTTTCCTGTTGCTACTTATCTACTTGACTCTGCTAAGAAGCTGTGTTTTCCTGTTGCTACTTATCTACTTGACTCTGCTAAGAAGCTGTGTTTTCCTGTTGCTACTTATCTACTTGACTCTGCTAAGAAGCTGTGTTTTCCTGTTGCTACTTATCTACTTGACTCTGCTAAGAAGCTGTGTTTTCCTGTTGCTACTTATCTACTTGACTCTGCTAAGAAGCTGTGTTTTCCTGTTGCTACTTATCTACTTGACTCTGCTAAGAAGCTGTGTTTTCCTGTTGCTACTTATCTACTTGACTCTGCTAAGAAGCTGTGTTTTCCTGTTGCTACTTATCTACTTGACTCTGCTAAGAAGCTGTGTTTTCCTGTTGCTACTTATCTACTTGACTCTGCTAAGAAGCTGTGTTTTCCTGTTGCTACTTGTCTACTTGGCTCTGCTAAGAAGCTGTGTTTTCCTGTTGCTACTTATCTACTTGACTCTGCTAAGAAGCTGTGTTTTCCTGTTGCTACTTATCTACTTGACTCTGCTAAGAAGCTGTGTTTTCCTGTTGCTACTTATCTACTTGACTCTGCTAAGAAGCTGTGTTTTCCTGTTGCTACTTATCTACTTGACTCTGCTAAGAAGCTGTGTTTTCCTGTTGCTACTTATCTACTTGACTCTGCTAAGAAGCTGTGTTTTCCTGTAGCTACTTATCTACTTGGCTCTGCTAAGAAGCTGTGTTTTCCTGTTGCTACTTATCTACTTGACTCTGCTAAGAAGCTGTGTTTTCCTGTTGCTACTTATCTACTTGACTCTGCTAAGAAGCTGTGTTTTCCTGTTGCTACTTATCTACTTGACTCTGCTAAGAAGCTGTGTTTTCCTGCTGCTACTTATCTACTTGACTCTGCTAAGAAGCTGGGTTTTCCTGTTGCTACTTATCTACTTGACTCTGCTAAGAAGCTGTGTTTTCCTGTTGCTACTTATCTACTTGACTCTGCTAAGAAGCTGTGCTACTCTAGTGTGTTGACCTCACTGCTCTCCGTCCTATCCAGTGTACTGTAGCTAGAAGCATCTCTAAAGTCTCGAAGGACGCAAAGGATAAACTGCTGCTCCCGGACCAGGCCCAAATCCCCATCATTCGTGTGAAGAAAAGACAGAGATACAGGGGACACAGATCCGGGTGCCTTGTGAGAATTAGTCGGTGAGTGGGTAACCCACCTCTACCATCAGTCCTATTAGCCAACGTGCAATCACTGGATAATAAACTGGATGAGCGCCGTCCGAGACTATCCTACCAACGGGACAATAAAAACTGTAATATCTTATGTTTCACCGAGTTGTGGCTGAACTACGACACGGATAAAATACAGTTGGCTGGGTTTTCGGTGCTTCGGCAAGACAGAACAGCTACGTCCGGTAAGAGAAGGGGTGGTGGTGTGTGTCTATTTGTCATTAACAGCTGGTGGCCTAATATTAAGGAAGTCTCTATGTTTTGCTTGCCTGAGGTAGAGTACATCATGCTAAGTTCTTCACCACACTACCTACCAAGAGAGTTCTCGTCTATTTTTTTGGTAGCCGTCTATTTACCACCACAAACCGATGCTGGCACTAAGACCGCACTCAACAAGCTATATACATAAGGCCATAAGCAAACAAGAAAATGCTCATCCAGAGGCGGTACTGCTAGTGGCAGGGGACAATAATGCAGGAAAACTGAATTCCGTTTTACCTAATTTCTATCAGCATGTCACGTGAGGAAAAAAAACTCTAGACCACCTATACTCCACACACAGAGACGAGTACAAAGCTCTTCCTCGCCCTCCATTTGGCAAATCTGACCATAATTATATCCTCCTGCTTACAAGCAAAAACTAAAACAGGAAGTACCATTGACTCACTCAATACGGAAGCGGTCAGATGACGCAGATGCTAAGCTACAGGACAGTTTTACTAGCACAGACAGGAATTTGTTCTGGGATTCATCCGATGGCATTGAAGAGTACACCACATCAGTCACAGGCTTCATCAATAAGTGCATCGATGACATCATCCTCACAGTGACCATACGTACCCCAACCAGAAGCCATGGATTACAGGTAACATCCGCACTGAGCTAAAGGGTAGAGCTGCTGCTTTCAAGGCGCAGGACACTAACCTGGACGCTTATAAGAAATCCCGCTTCGCCCTCGGATGAACCATCAAACAGGCAAAGTGTCAATACAGGACTGACATTGAATCCTACTACACCGGATCTGACTTTCATCAGATGTGGCAGGGCTTGCAAACTATTACGGACTACAAAGGGAAGCCCAGCTGCGAGCTGCCCAGTGACACAAGCCTACCAGACAAGCTAAATAACTTATATGCGCACTTCGAGGCAAGCAATACTGAAACATGCATGAGAGCACCAGATGTTCCAGACGACTGTGTGATCATGCTCTCCGTAGCCGGTGTGAGCAAGACCTTTAAACAGGTCAGACGGATTACCAGGACGTGTACTCAGAGCATGCGCTGACCAACTGGCAAGTATCTTCACTGACATTATCAACCTGTCCCTGACCGAGTCTGTAATTTCTACGTGTTTTAAGCAGACCACCATAGTCCCTGTGCCCAAGAACGCCTAGATAACCTGCCTAAATGACTACCGACCCGTAGCACTCACATCTGTAGCCATGAAGTGCTTTGAAAGGCTGGTCATGGCCTACATCGACACCATCCTCCCGTAAACCCTAGACCCATTTAAATTTGCATATCGCCCAACAGATGATGCGATCTCTATTGCACTCCACACTGCCCTATCAAAAGGAACACCTACGTGAGAATGCTGTTCATTGACTACAGCTCATCGTTCAACACCATAGTGTCCTCAAAGTTCATCACTAAGCTAAGGACCCTGGGACTAAACAACTTCCTCTGTAATTGAATCCTGGACTTCCTGGCTGGCTGCCCCCAGGTGGTAAGGGTAGGCAACAACACATCTGCCACGCTGATCCTCAACAGGGGGGGCCCTCAGGTTTGCATGATTAGTCCTCTCCTGTACTCCTGTTCACCCACGACTGCGTGGCCAAGCACGTCTCCAACACCATCATTAAGTTTGCCGATGACAACGGTGGTAGGTCTGATCACTGACAACGATGAGACAGCCTACAGGGAGGAAGTCAGAGACCTGGCAGTTAGGTGCCAGGACAACAACCTCTCCCTCAATGTGAGCAAGACAAAGGACATGATCGTGGACTACAGGAAAAGGAGGGCCGAGCACGCTCCCATTCACATCAACAGGGCTGTAGTGGGGCAGGTTGAGAGCTTCAAGTTCCTTGGTGTCCACATCACCAACAAACTATCATGGTCCAAGCACACCAAGACAGTCGTGAAGAGGGCTTGACAACGCCTTTTCCCCCTCAGGAGACTGAAAAGATTTGGCATGGGTCCCCAGATCTTCAAATAGTTCTACAGCTGCAGCATCGAGAGCGTTCTGGCTGGTTGCATCACTGCCTGGTATGTCAACTGCCCTCCGACCGCAAGGCACTACAGAGGGTAGTGCGTACGGCCCAGTACATCACTGGGGCCAAGCCTCCTGCCATCCTGGACCTCTATACCAGGCGTTGTCAGAGGAAGGCCCTAAAAATTGTCAAAGACTCCAGCCACCCTAGACATAGACTGTTCTCTCTGCTTCCACAAGGCAAGTGGTACCGGAGCGCCAAGTCTAGGTCCAAAAGGCTCCTTAAGAGCTTCTACCCCCAAGCCATACGACTTCTGAACAGTTAATCAAACGGCCACTATTTACATTGACTTTAGTTTATTTAGTACACATTTTCTTAAAACTGCATTGTTGGTTTAGCATTTCACGGTAAGGTTGTATTCGGCGCATGTTACAAATACAATTTGATTTGTACTGTAACTAAAAGCATTTCTAAAGTCCTCTTCTCCCTATACTGTAGCTAGAATCATTTCTACAGCACTTCCAGGGATCCAGATTGGAGGTTGGAGGAGGCTGGGACGGCAGGCTGTCAACCTTCCTGATTGCATCAAAAGCAGCAGTAGCAGCCCGAGGGGAGGGAGGAGATGGACGGAGGAGATGCAGGGGAGAGAGGGAGGGGAGGGAGGAGATGGAGGAGAGGGAAGGGAGGATATGGAGGAGATGAATGGGAGGGAGGAGAGGGAGGGAGGGAGGGAGGGAGGGAGGGAGGGAGGGAGGGAGGGAGGGAGGGAGGGAGGGAGGGAGGGAGGGAGGGAGGGAGGGAGGGGGGGGTTTAGAGGGAGGATATGGGGGAGATGGAGGGGAGTGAGGAGAGGGAAGGGAGGATATGGAGGAGATGGGTGGGAGGGAGGAGAGGGAGGGAGGGGGGGGGGAGAGAGGGAGGAGATGGAAAGTAGAGGGAGGGGAGACATGTGGTCTGACTCCCTAATGAGATCCTACCCTCTCTCTCTTTCTCTGTCCCTCTCTTCTTTATCTCTCTCCCTCCCTCTCTCTCCCACTTTACACCTTTCTCTCTCTCTCTCTCTCTCTCTCTCTCTCTCTCTCTCTCTCTCTCTCTCTCTCTCTCTCTCTCTCTCTCTCTCTTTGTCGATTCTCTCTCTCTCTCCCTCTCTCTTTGTCGATTCTCTCTATCTCTTGCTCTTTCCCTCTCTATCTATCTCTCTCTCTCCCTCCCTCTCTCTCTT
>NW_024058493.1:26807-53964 GCF_016432855.1 Salvelinus namaycush | reverse complement strand
TCTCTCTCTTGGTCTCTCTCTCTCTCTCTCTCTCTCTCTCGCTCTCTCTCTTCTCTCTGTCTCTTCCTCTCGCTGTTCTCTCCTCTCTCTGTCTCCCTCTCTTCTCTCTCTGTCTCTGCTCTTCTCTGTCTCTCTTCACTCTCTGTACTCTCTCTCTCTCTCTCTTCTCTCCTCTCTCTCTCTCTCTGTCTCTGTCTCGGTCTCTTTCTCTGTTCTCTCTCTCTCTCTGTCTCCTCTCTCTGTTCTCTCTCTTCTCTGTCTTCTCTCTATGTCTCCTCTCTCTCTGTATCTCTCTCTCTACTGTCGCTCTCTCACTCTCTCTATGTCTCTCTCTCTCTCTGTTCCTCTCTCTGTTTCTCTTCTCTGTCTCTCTCTCTCTCTGTCTTCTTCTCTCTCTCTCTCTCTCTCTCCTCTCCTCTCTCTATCTCTCTCTCTCTCTCTTCTCTGTCTCTCCTCTTCTGTCTCTCTCTCTCTATACTCTTTCGTCTGTTCTGTCTGTCTCTGTCTCCTGTACTCTGTACTCTCTCTCTGTCTCTGTTCTGTCTCTCTCTCTGTCTCTCTCTCTCTCGTCTGTCTCTCTCTATCCTCTCTGTCTCTCTCTTCTCTAATCTCCTCTCTCTCTGTCTCTCTCTCCCTCGCTGGCTCTCTTGTCCTCTCTCTCTCTGTCTCTCTCTCTCTGTCTTCCTCTCTCTCTCTCTCTCTCTCTCTCTCTCTCTCTCTCTCTCTCTCTTCTCTCTCTGTCTCTGTCTCTGTCTATGTATCTCTCTGTCTCTCTCTCTCTGTCTCTCTCTCTCTGTCTCTCTCTCTCTGTCTCTCTCTCTCTGTCTCTCTCTCTCTGTCTCTCTCTCTCTCTGTCTCTCTCTCTCTCTCTCTCTGTCTCTCTCTCTCTCTGTCTCTCTCTCTCTCTGTCTCTCTCTCTCTCTGTCTCTCTCTCTCTCTCTGTCTCTCTCTCTCTCTCTGTCTCTCTCTCTCTCTGTCTCTCTCTCTCTCTCTCTCTCTCTCTCTCTCTCTCTCTCTCTCTCTCTCTCTCTCTCTCTCTCTCTCTCTCTCAACAAGAGGGATGGTGCAGATTATATTCAATCAAACACACAAACCCTTTCAGTGGGGGCAGAATAAACACAGTCATAAAGTTCCCACGCCCTGTCCCCAACCCCAGTCCCGATGCACTGTGAAGGCAGTACAGAACACAGGGGGTCCATGGCTCCTAGGTTAATGAGGGCTTCTGGGGCGTCATGGGGGTTAGGTTGAGGAGGGGTTCTGGGGCGTCATGGGGGTCAGGTTGAGGAGGGGTTCTGGGGCGTCGGGGGGTTAGGTTGAGGAGGGGTTCTGGGGCGTCGGGGGGTCAGGTTGAGGAGGGGTTCTGGGGCGTCGAGGGGTCAGGTTGAGGAGGGGTTCTGGGGCGGCATGGGGGTTAGGTTGAGGAGGGGTTCTGGGGCGTCATGGGGGTTAGGTTGAGGAGGGGTTCTGGGGCGTCGGGGGGTCAGGTTGAGGAGGGGTTCTGGGACGTCGAGGGGTTAGGTTGAGGAGGGGTTCTGGGGCGTCATGGGGGTTAGGTTGAGGAGGGGTTCTGGGGCGTCGGGGGGTTAGGTTTAGGAGGGGTTCTGGGGCGTCGGGGGGTCAGGTTGAGAAGGGGTTCTGGGGCGTCGGGGGGGTTAGGTTTAGGAGATAATGGGAAGAGAGGAGGAGAGGAGGGTGTTAGGAGGGGAGTTGATCAGGAACATCTGTCCATAGTAGAATAACAACAGCATCATTACGTAACACTAACCAAACCCTTAACCCTATCTGCACTACACAACATCATTCATAACACTAACCAAACCCTTAACACTATCTGCACTACACAACATCATTCATAACACTAACCAAACCCTTAACCCTATCTGCACTACACAACATCATTCATAACACTAACCAAACCCTTAACCCTATCTGCACTACACAGCATCATTCATAACACTAACCAAACCCTTAACCCTATCTGCACTACACAGCATCATTCATAACACTAACCAAACCCTTAACCCTATCTGCACTACACAACATCATTTGGTTAGTGTTCACATACATACCTTTTGTTTCTTCTTCAGGCCTATTCATGATGACTACTGTGATGACTGTATTGATGACTGTATTGATGACTATCATGATGACTGTATTGATGACTGTATTGATGACTGTATTGATGACTGTATTGATGACTATCATGATGACTGTATTGATGACTGTATTGATGCCTATATTGATGACTGTATTGATGACTATCATGATGACTGTATTGATGACTGTATTGATGACTGTATTGATGACTACATTGATGACTGTATTGATGACTGTATAGATGACTATCATGATGACTGTATTGATGACTATATTGATGACTATATTGATGACTGTTTCGCTGACTATCATGATGACTGTGTTGATGACTGTATTGATGACTATCATGATAACTGTATTGATGACTATATTGATGACTGTATTGATGACTGTAATGATGACTGTATTGATGACTATATTGATGACTGTATTGATGACTATCATGATGACTGTATTGATGACTATATTGATGACTATATTGATGACTGTATTGATGACTATCATGATGACTGTATTGATGACTATATTGATGACTGTATTGATGACTGTAATGATGACTGTATTGATGACTCTATTGATGACTATCATGATGACTACCATGATGACTACATTGATGACTGTATTGATGACTGTATTGATGACTGTATTGATGACTGTATAGATGACTATCATGATGACTGGATTGATGACTATATTGATGACTATCATGATGACTGTATTGATGACTAGCATGATGTCTGTATTGATGACTATATTGATGACTGTATTGATGACTATCATGATGACTGTATTGATGACTGTATTGATGACTGTATTGATGACTATATTGATGACTATATTGATGACTATATTGATGACTATCATGATGACTGTATTGATGACTGTATTGATGACTATCATGATGACTGTATTGATGACTGTATTGATGACTGTATTGATGACTATCATGATGACTACATTGATGACTGTATTGATGACTATCATGATGACTATATTGATGACTGTATTGATGACTGTATTGATGACTATCATGATGACTATCATGATGACTGTATTGATGACTGTATTGATGACTGTATTGATGACTGTATTGATGACTGTATTGATGACTATCATGATGACTATCATGATGAATGTATTGATGACTATCATGATGACTGTATTGATGACTATCATGATGACTGTATTGATGACTGTATTGATGACTGTATTGATGACTGTATTGATGACTATCATGATGACTGTATTGATGACTGTATTGATGACTGTATTGATGACTATCATGATGACTATCATGATGACTGTATTGATGACTCTATTGATGACTGTATTGATGACTGTATTGATGACTATCATGATGACTACATTGATGACTGTATTGATGACTGTATTGATGACTGTATTGATGACTATCATGATGACTGTATTGATGACTATCATGATCACTATCATGATGTCTGTATTGATGACTGTATTGATGACTGTATTGATGACTGTATTGATGACTGTATTGATGACTATCATGATGACTGTATTGATGACTATATTGATGACTGTATTGATGACTATCATGATGACTGTATTGATGACTATATTGATGACTATATTGATGACTGTTTCGCTGACTATCATGATGACTGTGTTGATGACTGTATTGATGACTATCATGATAACTGTATTGATGACTATATTGATGACTGTATTGATGACTGTAATGATGACTTTATTGATGACTGTATTGATGACTGTATTGATGACTATCATGATGACTACATTGATGACTGTATTGATGACTATCATGATGACTATATTGATGACTGTATTGATGACTGTATTGATGACTATCATTATGACTATCATGATGACTGTATTGATGACTGTATTGATGACTGTATTGATGACTGTATTGATGAATGTATTGATGACTATCATGATGACTATCATGATGAATGTATTGATGACTATCATGATGACTGTATTGATGACTATCATGATGACTGTATTGATGACTGTATTGATGACTGTATTGATGACTATCATGATGACTGTATTGATGACTGTATTGATGACTGTATTGATGACTATCATGATGACTATCATGATGACTGTATTGATGACTCTATTGATGACTGTATTGATGACTGTATTGATGACTATCATGATGACTACATTGATGACTGTATTGATGACTGTTTTGATGACTGTATTGATGACTATCATGATGACTGTATTGATGACTATCATGATGACTATCATGATGTCTGTATTGATGACTGTATTGATGACTGTATTGATGACTATCATGATGACTATATTGATGACTATATTGATGACTGTATTGATGACTGTAATGATGACTGTATTGATGACTATATTGATGACTGTATTGATGACTATCATGATGACTGTATTGATGACTGTATTGATGACTATATTGATGACTATATTGATGATAATATTGATGACTGTATTGATGACTGTATTGATGACTAGCATGATGACTGTATTGATGACTATCATGATGACTGTATTGATGACTGTATTGATGACTGTATTGATGACTATCATGATGACTGTATTGATGACTGTATTGATGACTGTATTGATGACTGTATTGATGACTATCATGATGACTGTATTGATGACTGTATTGATGACTGTATTGATGACTATCATGATGACTATCATGATGACTATCATGATGACTACATTGATGACTGTATTGATGACTATCATGATGACTGTATTGATGACTGTATAGATGACTATCATGATGACTGGATTGATGACTATATTGATGACTATCATGATGTCTGTATTGATGACTATATTGATGACTGTATTGATGACTGTATTGATGACTATCATGATGACTGTATTGATGACTGTATTGATGACTATATTGATGACTATATTGATGACTATCATGATGACTGTATTGATGACTATATTGATGACTATATTGATGACTGTATTGATGACTATCATGATGACTGTATTGATGACTGTATTGATGACTATATTGATGACTGTATTGATGATTATCATGATGACTACATTGATGACTGTATTGATGACTGTATTGATGACTATCATGATGACTGTATTGATGACTATCATGATGACTATCATGATGTCTGTATTGATGACTGTATTGATGACTGTATTGATGACTGTATTGATGACTATCATGATGACTGTATTGATGACTATATTGATGACTGTAATGATGACTGTATTGATGACTATATTGATGACTGTATTGATGACTATCATGATGACTGTATTGATGACTGTATTGATGACTGTATTGATGACTATATTGATGACTATATTGATGATAATATTGATGACTGTATTGATGACTAGCATGATGACTGTATTGATGACTATCATGATGACTGTATTGATGACTGTATTGATGACTGTATTGATGACTATCATGATGACTGTATTGATGACTATATTGATGACTATATTGATGATAATATTGATGACTGTATTGATGACTGTATTGATGACTAGCATGATGACTGTATTGATGACTATCATGATGACTGTATTGATGACTGTATTGATGACTGTATTGATGACTATCATGATGACTGTATTGATGACTGTATTGATGACTGTATTGATGACTGTATTGATGACTATCATGATGACTATCATGATGACTACATTGATGACTGTATTGATGACTATCATGATGACTATCATGATGACTGTATTGATGACTGTATAGATGACTATCATGATGACTGGATTGATGACTATATTGATGACTATCATGATGTCTGTATTGATGACTATATTGATGACTGTATTGATGACTGTATTGATGACTATCATGATGACTGTATTGATGACTGTATTGATGACTATATTGATGACTATATTGATTACTATCATGATGACTGTATTGATGACTATATTGATGACTATATTGATGACTGTATTGATGACTATCATGATGACTGTATTGATGACTGTATTGATGACTATATTGATGACTGTATTGATGACTATCATGATGACTGTATTGATGACTATATTGATGACTATATTGATGACTGTATTGATGACTATCATGATGACTGTGTTGATGACTGTATTGATGACTGTATTGATGACTGTAGACTGTATTGATGACTATCATGATGACTACATTGATGACTGTATTGATGACTATATTGATGACTGTATTGATGACTGTATTGATGACTATCATAATGACTGTATTGATGACTATATTGATGACTGTATTGATGACTGTATTGATGACTATCATGATGACTGTGTTGATGACTGTATTGATGACTATCATGATGACTGTATTGATGACTATATTGATGACTGTATTGATGACTGTATTGATGACTGTATTGATGCCTATCATGATGACTACATTGATGACTGTATTGATGACTGTATTGATGACTGTATTGATGACTATCATGATGACTGTATTGATGACTGTATTGATGACTATTATGATGACTGTATTGATGACTATCATGATGACTGTATTGATGACTGTATTGATTACTGTATTGATGACTATATTGATGACTATATTGATGACTATATTGATGACTGTATTGATGACTGTATTGATGACTGTATTGATGACTATCATGATGACTGTATTGATGACTATCATGATGACTGTATTAATGACTGTATTAATGACTGTATTGATGACTGTATTGATGACTATCATGATGACTGTATTGATGACTGTATTGATGACTATCATGATGACTATATTGATGACTGTATTGATGACTGTATTGATGACTGTATTGATGACTATTTTGATGACTGTATTGATGACTGTATTGATGACTGTATTGATGACTGTATTGATGACTATATTGATGACTATATTGATGACTATATTGATGACTGTATTGATGACTGTATTGATGACTATCATGATGACTGTATTGATGACTATCATGATGACTGTATTAATGACTGTATTGATGACTGTATTGATGACTGTATTGATGACTATCATGATGACTGTATTGATGACTGTATTGATGACT
Source organism: Salvelinus namaycush (assembly GCF_016432855.1). NCBI lineage: Eukaryota > Metazoa > Chordata > Actinopteri > Salmoniformes > Salmonidae > Salvelinus > Salvelinus namaycush. Next base: position 46,813 of record NW_024058493.1, on the reverse strand, counting down.
ATCATGATGACTATATTGATGACTGTATTGATGACTATATTGATGACTATTTTGATGACTAGTGTGATGACTATATACTTAATATTATCATTCTTTTTTCACAGAGAATTAACCTGCTGCGTCAGGAAATTCAAATGAGCTTTACGAGTCCCTGAAAAATAGCAGTTATCTTTCTCTCCGTGCTGGGGCAGTTGAGTCATTGGTATCAGGGCATACTATCGAAAAAATATTATCTCTCGCTCGCTCAAACGCTAGGTTAGGTCCAATTACTGCAGCATTCAAATGTACAAAATGTATCTGAAGCAGCAATACACATCAACAACCATCATTTTACATAGCTTAATTAAACAAGATAGGATACAATTGGCACTATTATGTCGTAGCCTATTGGAGACCAATAGCTAAGGTCAAAATGCATGTCATAGCCTAGTGACCAATAGCTAAGGTCAAAATGCATGTCGTAGCCTAGTGACCAATAGCTAAGGTCAAAATGCATGTCGTAGCCTAGTGACCAATAGCTAAGGTCAAAATGCATGTCGTAGCCTAGTGACCAATAGCTAAGGTCAAAATGCATGTCGTAGCCTAGTGGAGACCAATAGCTAAGGTCAAAATGCATGTTGTAGCCTAGTGGAGACCAAAAGCTAAGGTCAAAATGGAGTTAAATCGTGGGGGGGCCTAGCGGTAAGGCCTGCTGCCTTCAGCACGTACAGGCCTACCGTGTTGGTGCGATTCCAGCCCACACCCTTCTGACACAAATAACTCAATCACCCCGATGGACTTGATTCAGTCACGGCATTTCAATTATGGACATTACAGGGATATTTTTCAATAAATAATATTCACATCTTGGAGTGGATTGAAAGCCTGTATTGTGTGGCTTCTTGAAAACATTGAAATAATTAACTTGTGAGCCCAATGTAGTCTCAGGCTGGTCACTATATGGCCACTATATCGCCCAGCATCATGAGGCTGGTCACTATATGGCCACTATATCGCCCAGCATCATGAGGCTGGTCACTATATGGCCACTATATCGCCCAGCATCATGAGGCTGGTCACTATATGGCCACTATATCGCCCAGCATCATGAGGCTGGTCACTATATGGCCACTATATTGCCCAGCATCATGAGGCTGGTCACTATATGGCCACTATATCGCCCAGCATCATGAGGCTGGTCACTATATGGCCACTATATCGCCCAGCATCATGAGGATGGTCACTATATGGCCACTATATCGCCCAGCATCATGAGGCTGGTCACTATATGGCCACTATATCGCCCAGCATCATGAGGCTGGTCACTATATGGCCACTATATCGCCCAGCATCATGAGGCTGGTCACTATATGGCCACTATATCGCCCAGCATCATGAGGCTGGTCACTATATGGCCACTATATCGCCCAGCATCATGAGGCTGGTCACTATATGGCCACTATATTGCCCAGCATCATGAGGCTGGTCACTATATGGCCACTATATCGCCCAGCATCATGAGGCTGGTCACTATATGGCCACTATATCGCCCAGCATCATGAGGCTGGTCACTATATGGCCACTATATCGCCCAACATCATGATGATGGTCACTATATGGCCACTATATCGCCCAGCATCATGAGGATGGTCACTATATGGCCACTATATCGCCCAGCATCATGAGGATGGTCACTATATGGCCACTATATCGCCCAGCATCATGAGGCTGGTCACTATATGGCCACTATATCGCCCAGCATCATGAGGCTGGTCACTATATGGCCACTATATCGCCCAGCATCATGAGGCTGGTCACTATATGGCCACTATATCGCCCAGCATCATGAGGCTGGTCACTATATGGCCACTATATCGCCCAGCATCATGAGGCTGGTCACTATATGGCCACTATATCGCCCAGCATCATGAGGATGGTCACTATATGGCCACTATATCGCCCAGCATCATGAGGCTGGTCACTATATGGCCACTATATCGCCCAGCATCATGAGGATGTGAGCCGGAATGCGCTGCTTAGTCCACTGTGCTACGGCATTTCACAGTACTTCAGCAAGCAATTAGAATATTATGAACACTGATGATACATAGACCACGTCGTTAGTAATTGTTTTGTCTGATAGCTTCCCAAAACCAGGGGTAGGCAACCCTGTTCCTGGAGAGTGGCAGGGTATGCATGTTTTCAATTTAACCCGTAAGCCCTGTCTAAGCCGGGGGGGGGGGTTGGTTCTACTAAGCTAACATGTGGAATTGTTTTCAGAAGGTCATACCAAGGATCATTTAGCTATTTGATTTGGAATTTTAAAGACACCTTGAAGTTTCAGAAGTATATATATATAAAAAATGATTTGCTGTTAACCAATAGAATCACATTCATTAACATATTCACTACATAGTGTTAGCCAATAGAAACACATTCACATTCGTTCTGAAGTTTCTGTCCTCTATCTGAGAGATATAACAAAGATTAGGAAATGATTTAACCCCTTATTTGTGGCACTAAACAGTCTCCATATATACTGTAGATCCATTCATTTTTTGGACTGGTACAGTGGGACCTTGAGACGAGTCTTGTGAGGCCTGTGGGCATCCTAGAACAAAACATATGTACGTGTTCATGAGCGTCTCACCTTTGCACAGACCAGTATCCCCGCACACTGACTTGGTACCGGTATTGTTATGTTATTGTGTTACTTTTTATTATTCTTAACTTTAGTTTATTTGGTAAATATTTTCTTAACTCTTCTTGAACTGCACTGTTGGTTAAAAGTTCTTATGGCTAGGGGGCAGCATTTTCACGTTTGGATGAAAAGCGTGCCCAGAGTAAACTGCCTCCTACTCAGTCCCAGTTGCTAATATATGCATATTATTAGTAGATTTGGATAGAAAACACTCTGCAGTTTCTAAAACTGTTTGAATGATGTCTGTGAGTGGAACAGAACTCATATGGCAGGCGAAAACCTGAGAAAAATCCAACCAGGAAGTGGGAAATCTGAGGTTTTTAGTTTTTCAACTCTTTGCCTATCGAATATAAAGTGTCTATGGGGTCATTTTGCACTTCCTAAGGCTTCCACTAGATATCAACAGTCTTTAGAACCTTGTTTGATGCTTCTACTATAAACGAGGGGGAATGAGAGGGGATTGAGTCAGAAGTCTGGCAGATTGCCACGAGCATTCACGTGAGAGGTAGCTTGCATTGCATTTCTGAAGACAAAGGAATTCTCCGGTTGGAACATTATTGAAGATTTATGTTAAAAACATCCTAAACATTGATTCTATACTTCGTTTGACATGTTTCTACGAACTGTAACATTACTTTTTGGCTGAACCTTTGCCTGGACCTGCCCGCGCGTCGTGTGTTTAGATTGTGTGCTGAACGCGCGAACCAAAAGGAGTTAATTGGACATAAATGATGGACTTTATGGAACAAATCAAACATTTATTGTGGAACTGGGATTCCTGGGAGTGCATTCTGATGAAGATCATCAAAGGTAAGTGAATATTTATAATGCTATTTCTGACTTATGTTGACTCCACAACATGGCAGATATCTTTTGGGGTTGTGTTGGTCTCTGAGCGCCTTACTCAGATTATTGCATGGCTTGCTTTTTCCATTAAGTTTTTTTAAATTTTTTATCTGACACAGCGGTTGCATTAAGGAGAAGTATATCTTTAATGATTGAACATTGGCGAGTAGTATGCTCAGTAATGGACGACAGCTCGCCTTGCGTCTTAATCTCACTAAGACCCCGCCACGTCAGCTCCTTGCCTCACCGAAGAAGCTAGTCCATTGTTCTGGCGTCTCAGGGTATTCTGGGAGGTTGGGTGGCCGGTGAGTACCCAGCGATTAATATTCCAATACTTCTACCCGGGTGTGTGTAGCAATGCAAGAAACAAACTGATTAATAAAGTTTGAGGAAAACACTAGACACTGGACAGCTGCAGTGAAATAAGTTGTTTTACATGGTCAGCCATAGTAGTATGATAGCTACAGTGTAATGTGTTGTTTTACAGAGTCAGTCATATTAGTATGATAGGTGCAGTGTAATACGTTGTTTTACAGAGTCAGTCATAGTAGTATGATAGGTGCAGTGTAATGTGTTGTTTTACAGAGTCAGTCATATTAGTATGATAGGTGCAGTGTAATGTGTTGTTTTACAGAGTCAGTCATATTAGTATGATAGCTACAGTGTAATGTGTTGTTTTACAGGGTCAGCCATAGTAGTATGATAGGTGCAGTGTAATACGTTGTTTTACAGAGTCAGTCATATTAGTATGATAGGTGCAGTGTAATGTGTTGTTTTACAGAGTCAGTCATATTAGTATGATAGGTGCAGTGTAATGTGTTGTTTTCCAGTCGTAGTATGATAATGTGTAATGTGATGTTTTACATGGTATACAATAGTAGTATTATAGGTGGTGATTTACAGGGTATACTATAGTAGTATGATAGATCCTGGAGCAGATTAGGGGTCAAGTATCTTGTTGAAGTACATAGACATATTTTTCACCGGCTCAGGTATTCGTTTATAGACTTTATGTCAAAATGACCATGGTGAGAGACATACCTCAGCCTCTCTGCTAGTCAGTCCCTGTTACCAGCACTGAGAGAGCTGGTTGTTTTACACATCACGAGGCAGATAAACAGACAAACAGACAGCTTGAAGGAATTAATATAGTGCATACCGGTCACTTAGGAGAGACTATGTCTGTTTGTACACTGGCATTTAAAAAGAAGCAGGAGCTTGACACACACACACACACACACACACGCACACACACACACACACACACACACACACACACACACACACACACACACACGCACACACACACACACACACACACACACACACACACACACACACACACACACACACACACACACACACACACACACACACACACACACACACACACACACGCACACACATACATATCTCAACACACACTGATTAGACTAAACAATCTGTTTCCTTCATTTAGAATGCATATTATTTTCAACTCTTGAATCAATGGATTCCCAGAGGTCTACAACATAGATTATGATTATTATTGTTATTAAATTCAGTTTTCCTGTTTATAGCAGACTATAATATAGAACCCATTCTGCAGGATGTGAGGGGAAAGTTAAATGAGCAGCTGGGGACACTAACAACCCTGAATCACTAAAAACTCTCCTTTGTAAAGGAAGGGTTTTGTACTCTAAGTGTCTTTCTCCACTCCTAAGAAAGAAGTCATAGTTCAATAGTAAAATAACGTAGTCCTTGGAGTTTAGACTCCTGGCACAATGCTACTGACAAAAGCGTGCACTCCAAAACATGCTGGATTGTTTTTATGGCCCATTTGGGTTGCAGGCCACTTAGTTGTTGTTGATTAACATACATTCAGGTAGAACATTGATACCTGGTAGGGGTTGAGGGAGTAGATGGTAAAGAGGTTACTTTTCTTCTGCCCCATTCCTCAGCTTAAATTGGTAGGGCTGCTGTGATTGGGCTACCCCATTCCTCAGCTTTAATTGGTAGGGCTAATGTTATTGGGCTGCCCCAAGATAGCATTAAATGAGCTGTATTCCGCCATAAGCAAATAAGAAAACACTGACCCAAAGGCAGCGCTTCTAGTAGCCAGGGACTTTAATGCAGGGAAACTTAAATCAGTTTTACTATCAACATGTTAAATGTGCATTCAGAGGGAAAGTAACTCTGGACCACCTATACTCCACACACAAAGATGCATACAAAGCTCTCCCTCGCACTCCATTTGGTAAATCTCACCATAATTCTATCCTCCTGATTCCTGCTTACAAGCTAAAATTAAAGCAGGAAGCATCAGTGATTAGATCAATGAAAAAGTGGCCAGATGAAGCAGATGCTAAACTACAGGACTGTTTGGCTATCACAGACTTGAATATGTTCCTCCAATGGCATTGAGGAGTACACCACATCTGTCATTGGCTTCATCAATAAGTACATTGATGATGTTGTCCCCAGAGTGACCGTACGTACATACCCCAACCAGAAACCATGGATTACAGGCAGCATACGCACTGAGCTAAAGGCTAGAGCTGCTGCTTTCAAGGAGCGGGACTCTACCCCGGAAGCTTATAAGAAATCTTGCTATGCAATCCGACGAACCATCAAAGAGGCAAAGCTTCAATATAGGACTAAGATCAAGTCGTACTTCACCGGCTCCGACGCCCGTCGGATATGGCAGGGCCTGCAAAACATTACAGACTACAAAGGGAAGCACAGCTGAGAGCTGCCCAGTGACACGAGCCTACCGAACGAGCTAAAATACTTCTATGTTCGCTTCGAGGCAAATAACACTCAAACAAGCATGAGAGCCCCAGCTCATGCTGTACCGGAAGACTGTGTGATCACACTCTCTGCAGACTATGTGAGTAAGACCTTTAGACAGGTCAACCAGGAACCGTATAAGAAATCCCGGAAGAAGGAAGCACCAGTGCTATGACCTCCGACGAACCATCAAGCAGGCAAAGCATCAATACAGAACTAAGATCGAGTCGTACCACACCGGCTCTGAAAGCAACATTCACAAGGTCACAGGGCCAGGCAGATTACCAGAACTTTTCCTGCGAGCATGCACTGACCAACTAGCAAGTGTCTTCACTGACATTTTCAACCTCTTCCTGTCCGAATCTGTAATACCAACATGTTTCAAGCAGACACAATAGTGCCTGTGCCCAAGAACACTAAGGTAACTTGCCTAAATTACTACCGACCAGTAGGACTCACATATGTAGCCATGAAGTGCTTTGAAAGGCTGTTCATGGCTCACGTCAACACCATCATCCCAGAAACCATAGACCCACTCCAATTTGCATACCGCCCCAACAGGTCCACAGATGATGCATTTTCTATTGCACTCCACACTGCCCTTTCCTACCAGGACAAAAGGAACACCTATGTGAGACTGCTATTCATTGACTACAGCTCAGGGTTCAACACCATAGTCCCCTCAAAGCTCATGAATAAGCTAAGGACCCTGGGACTAAACACTTCCCTATGCAACTGGATCCTGGACTTCCTGACAGGCCGCCCCCAGGTGGTAAGGGTAGGTAACAACATATCCGCCATGCTGATCCTCAACACAGGGGCCCCGCAGGGGTGCATGCTCAGCCCCCTCCTGTACTCCCTGTTCACTCATGACTGCATGGCCTGGCACGACTCCAACACCATCATTAAGTTTGCTGACGACACAACAGTGGTAGGCCTGATCACCGACAACAACTAGACAGCCTATAGGGAGGAGGTCAGAGACCTGGCTGTGTGGTTCCAGGACAACAACCTCTCCCTCAACGTGATTAAGACAAAGGAGATAATTGTGGACTACAGAAAAAAGAGGAGCACTCCCCAATTCTCATCGACGGGGCTGCAGTGGAGCAGGTCGAGCGTCAAGTTCCATGGTGTCCACATCACCAACAAACTAACATGGTCCAAGCACACCATTACAGTCGTGAAATGGGCATGACAAAACCTATTCCCCCTCAGGAGACTGAACAGATTTGGCATGGGTCCTCAGATCCTCAAAAGGTTCTACAGCTGCACCATCGAGAGCATCCTGATTGGTTGCATCGTTGCCTTGTATGGCAACTGCTAGGCCTCCGACCGCAAGGCATTACAGAGGGTAGTGCGAATGGCCCTGTACATCACTGGGGCCAAGCTTCCTGCCATCCACGACCTCTATATCAGGCGGGTTCAGTGGAAGGCCCTGAAAATTGTCAAAGACTCCAGCCACCCTAGTCATAGACTGTTCTCTCTGCTACCACACGGCAAACGGTACCGGAGCGCCAAGTCTAGGACAAAAAGGCTTCTAAGCAGCTTCTACCCCCAAGCCATAAGACTCCTGAACATCTAGTCAAATGGCTACCCAGACTATTCACATTGCCCTCCTCTCCACACCTCTGCCACTCTTGTCATCTATGCATAGTCACTTTAATTACCTCTACCTACATGTACATACTACCTCAACTAACCGGTGCCCCCGCTCATTGACTCTGTACCGGTATATATTGTTATTTTTTATTTACTGCTCCTCTTTAATTACTTGTTACTTTTATCTCTTGTTCTTATCCGTATTTTTTGAAACTACACTGTTGGTTAGGGGCTCGTAAGTAAGCATTTCACTGTAAGGTCTACTACACCTGTTGTATTCGGTGCATGTGACTAATAATTTGACTTGATTTGATTTGATTCTTCAGCTTTAATTGGCAGGTCTGCTGTGATTGGGCTATCCCATTCCACAGCTTTAATTGGCAGGTCTGCTGTGATTGGCCTATCCCATTCTTCAGCTTTAATTGGTGGGCTGCTGTGATTGGGCTATCCCATTCTTCAGCTTTAATTGGCAGGTCTGCTGTGATTGGGCTATCCCATTCTTCAGCTTTAATTGGCAGGTCTGCTGTGATTGGGCTATCCCATTCTTCAGCTTTAATTGGTGGTCTGCTGTGATTGGGCTATCCCATTCTTCAGCTTTAATTGGCAGGTCTGCTGTGATTGGGCTATGCCATTCCACAGCTTTAATTGGCAGGTCTGCTGTGATTGGGCTATCCCATTCCACAGCTTTAATTGGCAGGTCTGCTGTGATTGGGCTATCCCATTCTTCAGCTTTAATTGGCAGGTCTGCTGTGATTGGGCTATCCCATTCTTCAGCTTTAATTGGTGGTCTGCTGTGATTGGGCTATCCCATTCTTCAGCTTTAATTGGCAGGTCTGCTGTGATTGGGCTATCCCATTCTTCAGCTTTACTTGGCAGGTCTGCTGTGATTGGGCTATCCCATTCCTCAGCTTTAGCTGCTGTGATTGTGGTTTAAAAAGTCCACAGACGACGCAATCGCAATCACACTGCACACTGCCTTATCCCATCTGGACAACAGGAATAACTATGTGAGAATGCTGTTCATCGACTACAGCTCAGCATTTAACACCATAGTACCATCCAAACTCGTCATAAAGCTTGAGACACTGGGTCTCGACCCCACCCTGTGCAACTGGGTACTGGACTTCCTGACGGGCCGCCCCCAGGTGGTGAGGGTAGGTAACAACATCTCCACCCCGCTGATCCTCAACACTGGGGCCCCACAAGGGTGCGTTCTGAGCCCTCTCCTGTACTCCCTGTTCACCCACGACTGAGTGGACATGCACGCCTCCAACTCAATCATCAAGTTTGCGGACGACACTACAGTGGTAGGCTTGATTACCAACAACGACGAGACGGCCTACAGGGAGGAGGTGAGGGCCCTCGGAGTGTGGTGTCAGGAAAATAACCTCACACTCAACGTCAACAAAACAAAGGAGATGATTGTGGACTTCAGGAAACAGCAGAGGGAGCACCCCCCTATCCACATCGACGGGACAGTAGTGGAGAGGGTAGTAAGTTTTAAGTTCCTCGGCGTACACATCACGGATAAACTGAATTGGTCCACCCACACAGACAGCGTGGTGAAGAAGGCGCAGCAGAGCCTCTTCAACCTCAGGAGGCTGAAGAAATTCGGCTTGTCACCAAAAGCACTCACAAACTTCTACAGATGCACAATCGAGAGCATCCTGTCGGGCTGTATCACCACCTGGTACGGCAACTGCTCCGCCCACAATCGTAAGGCTCTCCAGAGGATAGTGAGGTCTGCACAACGCATCACTGGGGGCAAACTACCTGCCCTCCAGGACACCTACACCACCCGATGTCACAGGAAGGCCATAAAGATCATCAAGGACAACAACCACCCGAGCCACTGCCTGTTCACCCCGCTATCATCCAGAAGGCGAGGTCAGTACAGGTGCATCAAAGCAGGGACCGAGAGACTTAAAAACAGCTTCTATCTCAAGGCCATCAGACTGTTAAACAGCCATCACTAACATCGAGTGGCTGCTGCCAACATACTGACTCAACTCCAGCTCACTTTAATAATGGAAATTGATCAAAAATGTATCACTAGCCACTTTAAACAATGCCACTTAATATAATGTATATGCATATACTGTAGTCTATATCATCTACTGCATCTTGCCATCTTTATGTAATACATGTATCACTAGCCACTTTAAACTATGCACTTTTATGTTTACATACCCTACATTACTCATCTCATATGTATATACTGTACTCGATACCATCTACTGCATCTTGCCTATGCCGTTCTGTACCATCACTCATTCATATATCTTTATGTACATATTCTTGATCCCTTTACACTTGTGTGTATAAGGTAGTAGTTGTGGAATTGTTAGGTTAGATTACTCGTTGGTTATTACTGCATGGTCGGAACTAGAAGCACAAGCATTTCGCTACACTCGCATTAACATCTGCTAACCATGTGTATGTGACAAATAACATTTGATTTGATTTGGAAAAGGTTTTGTTTATTTGAGTGATCGTTGTTTGTTGTTTATCTTTTGCATGACTTCATTTTGAAGCTGAAATTATTATTTGAACCTAAACATGCATTTTATCAACAATGTGTATTGATTCTATTGGTCATGTTGAAAATGTAATAGACTGTCTAGTAACATTGTAACATTGATTGTTATTGTTACAAGTATTTGTACACACACTTTCACACAGGGGAGGCAGGCTCATGGTAATGGTTGGAGCAGAATCAGAGGAAGAGTATTAAATCCATCAAACACATGGTAATGACTGGACCTATTCCAGTGACAGACACCAACCTGAAGGTATTCCAGTGACAGACACCAACCTGAAGGTATTCCAGTGACAGACACCAACCTGACGGTATTCCAGTGACAGACACCAACCTGAAGGTATTCCAGTGAAAGACAACAAACTGAATTCATTCCAGTGACAGACACCGAACCTGAAGGTATTCCAGTGACAGACACCAACCTGACGGTATTCCAGCGACAGACACCAACCTGAAGGTATTCCAGTGACAGACACCAACCTGAAGGTATTCCAGTGACAGACACCAACCTGAAGGTATTCCAGTGACAGACACCAACCTGAAGGTATTCCAGCGACAGACACCAACCTGAAGGTATTCCAGTGACAGACCCCAGCCTGAAGGTATTCCAGTGACAGACACCAACCTGAAGGTATTCCAGTGACAGACACCAACCTGAAGGTATTCCAGCTACAGACACCAAACTGAATTCATTCCAGTGACAGACACCAACCTGAAGGTATTCCAGTGACAGACACCAAACTGAATTAATTCCAGTGACAGACCAACCTGAATTCATTCCAGTGACAGACCAACCTGAAGGTATTCCAGTGACAGACACCAACCTGAAGGTATTCCAGTGACAGACACCAACCTGAAGGTATTCCAGTGACAGACACCAACCTGAAGGTATTCCAGTGACAGACACCAAACTGAATTCATTCCAGTGACAGACCAACCTGAAGGTATTCCAGTGACAGACACCAACCTGAAGGTATTCCAGTGACAGACACCAACCTGAAGGTATTCCAATGACAGACACCAACCTGAAGGTTTTCCAGTGACAGACACCAACCTGAAGGGATTCCAATGACAGACACCAACCTGAAGGTATTCCAGCGACAGACACCAACCTGAAGGTATTCCAGTGACAGACCAACCTGAAGGTATTCCAGCAACAGACACCAACCTGAATTAATTCCAGTGACAGACACCAACCTGAAGGTATTCCAGGGACAGACACCAACCTGAAGGTATTCCAGTGACAGACACCAAACTTAATTCATTCCAGTGACAGACCAACCTGAAGGTATTCCAGTGACAGACACCAACCTGAAGGTTTTCCAGCAACAGACACCAACCTGAATTAATTCCAGCAACAGACACCAACCTGAAGGTATTCCAGTGACATACACCAACCTAAAGGTATTCCAGCGACAGACACCAAACTGAAGGTATTCCAGTGACAGACACCAATCTGAAGGTATTCAATTGACAGACACCAACCTGAAATAATTCCAGTGACAGACACCAACCTGAAGGTATTCCAGTGACAGACACCAACCTGAAGGTATTCCAGTGACAGACACCAAACTGAAGGTATTCCAGTGACAGACACCAACCTGATTTAATACCAGTGACAGACCAACCTGAAGGTATTCCAGTGACAGACACCAACCTGAATTAATTCCAGTGACAGACACCAACCTGAAGGTATTCCAGCGACAGACACCAACCTGAATTCATTCCAGCAACAGACACCAACCTGAAGGTATTCAAGTGACAGACACCAACCTGAAGGTATTCCAGTGACAGACACCAACCTGAAGGTATTCCAGTGACAGACACCAAACTGAAGGTATTCCAGTGACAGACACCAAACTGAATTCGTTCCAGTGACAGACACCAAACTGAATTCATTCCAGTGACAGACACCAACCTGAAGGTATTCCAGTGACAGACACCAAACTGAATTCATTCCAGTGACAGACACCAACCTGAAGGTATTCCAGTGACAGACACCAACCTGAAGGTATTCCAGTGACAGACACCAAACTGAATTCATTCCAGTGACAGACACCAACCTGAAGGTATTCCAGTGACAGACACCAACCTGAATTAATTCCAGTGACAGACACCAACCTGAAGGTATTTAAGTGACTGACACCAACCTGAAGGTATTCCATTGACAGACACTAACCTGAAGGTATTCCAGTGACAGACACCAAACTGAATTCATTCCAGTAACAGAGCCCAACCTGAAGGTATTCCAGCGACAGACACCAACCTGAATTCATTCCAGTGACAGACACCAACCTGAAGGTATTCCAGTGACAGACACCAACCTGAAGGTATTCCAGTGACAGACACCAAACTGAATTCATTCCAGTAACAGAGCCCAACCTGAAGGTATTCCAGTGACAGACACCAACCTGAAGGTATTCCAGTGACAGACACCAACCTGAATTAATTCCATTGACAGACACTAACCTGAAGGTATTCCAGTGACAGACACCAAACTGAATTCATTCCAGTAACAGAGCCCAACCTGAAGGTATTCCAGTGACAGACACCAACCTGAAGGTATTCCAGTGACAGACCCCAGCCTGAAGGTATTCCAGTGACAGACACCAACCTGAAGGTATTCCAGTGACAGACACCAACCTGAAGGTATTCCAGCTACAGACACCAAACTGAATTCATTCCAGTGACAGACACCAACCTGAAGGTATTCCAGTGACAGACACCAAACTGAATTAATTCCAGTGACAGACCAACCTGAATTCATTCCAGTGACAGACCAACCTGAAGGTATTCCAGTGACAGACACCAACCTGAAGGTATTCCAGTGACAGACACCAACCTGAAGGTATTCCAGTGACAGACACCAACCTGAAGGTATTCCAGTGACAGACACCAAACTGAATTCATTCCAGTGACAGACCAACCTGAAGGTATTCCAGTGACAGACACCAACCTGAAGGTATTCCAGTGACAGACACCAACCTGAAGGTATTCCAATGACAGACACCAACCTGAAGGTTTTCCAGTGACAGACACCAACCTGAAGGGATTCCAATGACAGACACCAACCTGAAGGTATTCCAGCGACAGACACCAACCTGAAGGTATTCCAGTGACAGACCAACCTGAAGGTATTCCAGCAACAGACACCAACCTGAATTAATTCCAGTGACAGACACCAACCTGAAGGTATTCCAGGGACAGACACCAACCTGAAGGTATTCCAGTGACAGACACCAAACTTAATTCATTCCAGTGACAGACCAACCTGAAGGTATTCCAGTGACAGACACCAACCTGAAGGTTTTCCAGCAACAGACACCAACCTGAATTAATTCCAGCAACAGACACCAACCTGAAGGTATTCCAGTGACATACACCAACCTAAAGGTATTCCAGCGACAGACACCAAACTGAAGGTATTCAATTGACAGACACCAACCTGAAATAATTCCAGTGACAGACACCAACCTGAACGTATTCCAGTGACAGACACCAACCTGAAGGTATTCCAGTGACAGACACCAACCTGATTTAATACCAGTGACAGACCAACCTGAAGGTATTCCAGTGACAGACACCAACCTGAATTAATTCCAGTGACAGACACCAACCTGAAGGTATTCCAGCGACAGACACCAACCTGAATTCATTCCAGCAACAGACACCAACCTGAAGGTATTCAAGTGACAGACACCAACCTGAAGGTATTCCAGTGACAGACACCAACCTGAAGGTATTCCAGTGACAGACACCAAACTGAAGGTATTCCAGCGACAGACACCAAACTGAATTCGTTCCAGTGACAGACACCAAACTGAATTCATTCCAGTGACAGACACCAACCTGAAGGTATTCCAGTGACAGACACCAAACTGAATTCATTCCAGTGACAGACACCAACCTGAAGGTATTCCAGTGACAGACACCAACCTGAAGGTATTCCAGTGACAGACACCAAACTGAATTCATTCCAGTGACAGACACCAACCTGAAGGTATTCCAGTGACAGACACCAACCTGAATTAATTCCAGTGACAGACACCAACCTGAAGGTATTTAAGTGACTGACACCAACCTGAAGGTATTCCATTGACAGACACTAACCTGAAGGTATTCCAGTGACAGACACCAAACTGAATTCATTCCAGTAACAGAGCCCAACCTGAAGGTATTCCAGCGACAGACACCAACCTGAATTCATTCCAGTGACAGACACCAACCTGAAGGTATTCCAGTGACAGACACCAAACTGAATTCATTCCAGTAACAGAGCCCAACCTGAAGGTATTCCAGTGACAGACACCAACCTGAAGGTATTCCAGTGACAGACACCAACCTGAATTAATTCCATTGACAGACACTAACCTGAAGGTATTCCAGTGACAGACACCAAACTGAATTCATTCCAGTAACAGAGCCCAACCTGAAGGTATTCCAGCGACAGACACCAACCTGAAGGTATTCCAGTGACAGACACCAACCTGAAGGTATTCCAGTGACAGACACCAAACTGAATTCATTCCAGTAACAGAGCCCAACCTGAAGGTATTCCAGTGACAGACACCAACCTGAAGGTATTCCAGTGACAGACACCAACCTGAAGGTATTCCAGTAACAGAGCCCAACCTGAAGGTATTCCAGTGACAGACACCAACCTGAAGGTATTCCAGTGACAGACACCAACCTGAAGGTATTCCAGTGACAGACACTAACCTGAAGGTATTCCAGTGACAGACACTAACCTGAATGTATTCCAGTGACAGACACCAACCTGAAGGTATTCCAGTGACAGACACTAACCTGAAGGTATTCCAGTGACAGACACCAACCTGAAGGTATTCCAGTGACAGACACTAACCTGAAGGTATTCCAGTGACAAACACCAACCTGAATTAATTCCAGTGACAGACACCAACCTGAAGGTATTTAAGTGACAGACACCAACCTGAAGGTATTCCAGTGACAGACACCAACCTGAAGGTATTCCAGTGACAGACACTAACCTGAAGGTATTCCAGTGACAGACACCAAACTGAATTCATTCCAGTAACAGAGCCCAACCTGAAGGTATTCCAGCGACAGACACCAACCTGAAGGTATTCCAGTGACAGACACCAAACTGAATTCATTCCAGTGACAGACACCAACCTGAAGGTATTCCAGTGACAGACACCAACCTGAATTAATTCCAGTGACAGACACCAACCTGAAGGTATTTAAGTGACTGACACCAACCTGAAGGTATTCCATTGACAGACACTAACCTGAAGGTATTCCAGTGACAGACACCAACCTGAAGGTATTCCAGTGACAGACACCAAACTGAATTCATTCCAGTAACAGAGCCCAACCTGAAGGTATTCCAGTGACAGACACCAACCTGAAGGTATTCCAGTGACAGACACCAACCTGAAGGTATTCCAGTGACAGACACCAACCTGAAGGTATTCCAGTGACAGACACCAACCTGAAGGTATTTAAGTGACAGACACCAACCTGAAGGTATTTAAGTGACAGACACCAACCTGAAGGTATTCCATTGACAGACACTAACCTGAAGGTATTCCAGTGACAGACACCAAACTGAATTCATTCCAGTAACAGAGCCCAACCTGAAGGTATTCCAGCGACAGACACCAACCTGAAGGTATTCCAGTGACAGACACCAACCTGAAGGTATTCCAGTGACAGACACCAAACTGAATTCATTCCAGTAACAGAGCCCAACCTGAAGGTATTCCAGTGACAGACACCAACCTGAAGGTATTCCAGTGACAGACACCAACCTGAAGGTATTCCAGTAACAGAGCCCAACCTGAAGGTATTCCAGTGACAGACACCAACCTGAAGGTATTCCAGTGACAGACACCAACCTGAAGGTATTCCAGTGACAGGCACTAACCTGAAGGTATTCCAGTGACAGACACTAACCTGAATGTATTCCAGTGACAGACACTAACCTGAAGGTATTCCAGTGACAGACACCAACCTGAAGGTATTCCAGTGACAGACACTAACCTGAAGGTATTCCAGTGACAAACACCAACCTGAATTAATTCCAGTGACAGACACCAACCTGAAGGTATTTAAGTGACAGACACCAACCTGAAGGTATTCCAGTGACAGACACTAACCTGAAGGTATTCCAGTGACAGACACCAAACTGAATTCATTCCAGTAACAGAGCCCAACCTGAAGGTATTCCAGCGACAGACACCAACCTGAAGGTATTCCAGTGACAGACACTAACCTGAATGTATTCCAGTGACAGACACTAACCTGAAGGTATTCCAGTGACAGACACCAACCTGAAGGTATTCCAGTGACAGACACTAACCTGAAGGTATTCCAGTGACAAACACCAACATGAATGTATTCCAGGCCTCCATGCAAGATACATAAAAGAAATTGATGCACGGCCTTAGAATATTTCAGTTTAATATAAACCATCACAATAAATCCATTAATTATTTCAGGAGAAACATTGTGATATGAAGAAAATGGATTTTCAGAAGAACAGAATATGAATCAAATCAAACTTTATTAGTCACGAATACAACAAGTGTAGACTTTACCGTGAAATGTTTATTTACAAGCCCTTAGCAGTTCAAGAAAAAGGAAATATTTACCAAGTTCGCTAAAATAAAAAGTAATAAAAAGTAACACAATAAGAATAACAATAACGAGGTTATATACACCGGTACCGAGTCAATGTGCGGAGGTAAAGGCTAGTTGAAGTAATCTGTACATGTAGGTGGGGGCGACGTGACTATGCATAGGTAACAAACAAACAGCGAGTAGCAGCAGTGTACAAAAATAGAAGCTATTGAGGAGCCTTTTGGTCCTCGACTTGGCGCTCCGGTACCGCTTGCCATGCGGTAGCAAAGAAAACAGTTTATCAATCAATCAATCAATTTTATTTTATATAGCCCTTCGTACATCAGGTATAACTTGGGTGACTGTAGTCTCTGACAATTTTAAGGGCTTTCCTTTGACACTGCCTATTATATAGGTCCTGGATGGCAGGAAGCTTGGCCCCAGTGATGTACTGGGCCGTTTGCACTACCCTCTGTAGCGCCTTACTGTCAGATGCCGAGCAGTTGCCATACCAGGCGGTGATGCAACCGGTCAGGATGCTCTCGATTGTGCAGCTGTAGAACGTTTTGAGGATCTGGGGGCCCATGCCAAATATTTTCAGTCTCCTGAGGGGGAAAAGGTTTTGTTGTGCCCTCTTTACGACTGTCTTAGTGTGCTAGGACCATGATAGTTTGTTGGTGATGTGGACACCAAGGTACTTGAAACTCTCGACCCATTCCAATACAGCCCAGTCGATGTTAATGGGGGCCTGTTTAAAGGTTTTGTTCACATCGACTAACGAGAGCGTTATCACACAGTCATCCAGAACAGCTGGTGCTGTCGTGCATGCTTTTGTGTTGCTTGCCTTGAAGCGAGAATGAAAAGCATTTAGGTCTTCTGGTAGGCTCGCGTCACTGGGCAGCTCGCATCTGGGTTTCCCTTTGTAGTCTGTAATAGTTTCAAGCCCTGCCACATCCGACGAGCGTCAGAGCCGGTGTAGTACGATTCAGTCTTAAACCTGTATTGACGCTTTGTTTGTTGGATGGTTCATCTGAGGGCATTGTGGGATTTGTTATAAGCGTCTGGATTAGTCTCCCACTCCTTGAAAGCGGCAGCTCTAGCCTTTAGCTCGATGCGGATGTTGCCTGTAATCCATGGCTTCTGGTTGGGAAATGTACGTACAGTCACTGCATTGACGACGTCGTCGATGCACTTGTTGATGAAGCCGATGACTGATGTGGTAAACTCCTCAATGTCATTGGAGGAATCCCAGAACATATTCCAGTCTGTGCTAGCAAAACAGTCCTGTAGCGTAGCATCTGCGTCATCTGACCACTTCCGTATTGACTGAGTCACTGGTACTTCCTGCTTTAGTTTTTGCTTTTAAGCAGGAATCGGGAGGATATAATTGTGGTCAAATTTGTCAAATGGAGGGTGAGGGAGAGCTTTGTATGCATCTCTGTGTGTGGAGTAAAGATGGTCTAGGATTTTGTTTCCCCTGGTTGCACATCTGACATGCTGTTAAAAATTTGGTAAAATTGATTTACGTTTGCCTGCATTAAAGTCCCCGGCCACTAGGAGCGCAGCTTCTGGGTGAGCATTTTCTTCGTTGCTTATGGCCTGAATTGGCCTACACTATGTTTTCTGGCTATGTGCCAAATCTGACAACCCCCTCTGTAGGTTAACCATGCCCTACAATGACCCTGACCCTAACCCTCTGTAGGTTAACCATGCCCTACAATGACCCTGACCCTAACCCTCTGTAGGTTAACCATGCCCTACAATGACCCTGACCCTAACCCTCTGTAGGTTAACCATGCCCTACAATGACCCTGACCCTAACCCTCTGTAGGTTAACCATGCCCTACAATGACCCTAACCCTCTGTAGGTTAACCATGCCCTACAATGACCCTGACCCTAACGTCCTACAACTTTAGACCTCCTTGCGTGGCTAAAGTGTTCTAGCCTCTCCTCTCCTCTCCTCTCCTCTCCTCTCCTCTCCTCTCCTCTCCTCTCCTCTCCTCTCCTCTCCTCTCCTCTCCTCTCCTCTCCTCTCCTCTCCTCTCCTCTCCTCTCCTTCTCTACTGTCATCTTCCCTTCTGCTCTCCTCTCCTCTCCTTCTCCACTGTCGTCTCCTCTTCTCCTCTCCTCCCCCCCTCCTCTCCTCTCCTAGCCTGTTCTCTCCTCTGGTGTGTTCTGTTAAGTTCTCGCTACAGTAGTAGTCTGTTAGCCTTGTTCCAGTCTGAAAGATTGATCCAGCTCCTCATAATAGGAGGGGTCAGAGGGTAAAGCAGGCTGGGACTGTAGCCAACAGATGTTAAATTATCCATTTATACTTTAGCACATTATCATTAGGCCAGGCTCACCTTGCTCTACCCCCAATATGTATGAATACGTTTCTCTGTGTCACCCCACTGCACCACTCCAGACTCACAGGCCCTGCTGCTGAATTCTGAATGAGCTGAGGGCCGGAGGGCCGGAGAGTATTGGTGCACACCCTCACACACGGCACACACACACACACACACACACACACACACACACACACACACACACACACACACACACACACACACACACACACACACACACACACACACACACACACACACACACACACACACACACACACACACACACACACACACACACACACACACACACAAAGACAGACACAAAGACACTGCGCGCACACACATACACACACAAACACACATAGACACACACAGACAAAGACACGGCACACACACATAGACACACACACACACAGACACAGTTCTTAGAAGCAGTTCTCTCCAGATTCTAATATTTAATCTGTCGATTAATCCATCTTTCAAACCTCCATCCCTCTTGTCCTTCTTTCATTTAGCCTTTCATCCAGAGAAATCAAATCAAATGTTATTGGTCACATTCACGTATTTAGCAGATGTATTTGCGGGTGTAGCGAAATGCTTGTGTTTCTAGCTCCAACAGTAATACATAACTAAATG
>NW_024058493.1:0-26707 GCF_016432855.1 Salvelinus namaycush | reverse complement strand
GGAGCTAGAAACACAAGCATTTAGTTATGTATTACTGTACTGTTGGAGCTAGAAACACAAGCATTTAGTATGTATTACTGTACTGTTGGAGCTAGAAACACAAGCATTTAGTTATGTATTACTGTACTGTTGGAGCTAGAAACACAAGCATTTAGTTATGTATTACTGTTGGAGCTAGAAACACAAGCATTTAGTTATGTATTACTGTACTGTTGGAGCTAGAAACACTAGCATTTAGTTAGTATTACTGTACTGTTGGAGCTAGAAACACAGCATTTAGTTATGTATTACTGTACTGTTGGAGCACAAGCATTTAGTTATTGTTTACTTGTACTGTTGGAGCACACAAGCATTTAGTTATGTATATACTGTACTGTTGGAGCTAGAAACACAAGCATTTAGTTATGTATTACTGTACTGTTGGAGCTAGAAACACAAGCATTTAGTTATGTATTACTGTACTGTTGGAGCTAGAAACACAAGCATTTAGTTATGTATTACTGTACTGTTGGAGCTAGAAACACAAGCATTTAGTTATGTATTACTGTACTGTTGGAGCACAAGCATTTAGTTATGTGTTACTGTACTGTTGGAACACAAGCATTTAGTTTGTATTATACTGTACTGTTGGAGCTAGAAACACAGCATTTAGTTATGTGTTACTTTACTGTTGGAGCACAAGCATTAGTTATTTACTGACTGTTGGAGCACAAAGCATTTAGTTATGTATTACTGTATGTTGGAGCTAGAAACACAAGCATTTAGTTATGTATTACTGTACTGTTGGAGCACAAGCATTTAGTTTATGTATTACTGTTGGGTGCTAGAAACACAAGCATTTAGTTATGTATTACTGTACTGTTGGAGTAGAACACAACATTTAGTTATGTATTACTGTACTGTTGGAGCTAGAAACACAAGCATTTAGTTATGTTATACTGTACTGTTGGAGCAACAAGCATTTAGTTATGGTTATGTACGTGGAGCTAGAAACACAGCATTTAGTTGTATTATGTTACTGTTGGAGCTAGAAACACAAGCATTTAGTTATGTATTACTGTACTGTTGGCAGAACACAAGCATTTAGTATGTATTACTGTTGGCTAGAAACACAAGCATTTAGTTATGTGATTACTGTACTGTTGGAGCTAGAAACACAGCATTAGTTATGTATTACTGTTTTACCGTTGGAGCTAGAACACAAGCATTTATTATGTATTACTGACTGTTGGAGCTAGAAACACAAGCATTTAGTTATGTATTACTGTACTGTTGGAGCACAAGCATTTATGTTATGTATTACTGTACTGTTGGAGCTAGAAACACAACATTTAGTTATGTATTACTGTACTGTTGAGCTAGAAAACACAAGCATTTAGTTATGTATTACTGTACTGTTGGAGTAGAAACACAAGCATTTTAGTTATGTATTACTGTACTGTTGGGCTAGAACACAAGCATTTAGTGTATGTATTACTGTACTGTTGGAGCTAGAACACAAGCATTTAGTTATGTATTACTGTACTGTTGGAGCTAGAACACAAGCATTTAGTTATGTATTACTGTACATTTGTGGAGCTAGAAAAAACAAGCATTTAGGTTTATGTATACTGTACTGTTGGAGCACAAGCATTTAGTTATGTATACTGTACTGTTGGAACACAAGAATACATAACTAAATGCTTGTGTTCCTAGCTCCAACAGTACAGTAATACATAACTAAATGCTTGTGCTCCAACAGTAATACATAACTAAATGCTTGTGCTCCAACAGTACAGTAATACATAACTAAATGCTTGTGCTCCAACAGTACAGTAATACATAACTAATGCTAGTGTTTTCTAGCTCCAACAGTACAGTAATACATAACTAAATGCTTGTGCTCAACAGTACAGTAACACATAACTAATGCTTGTGCTCCAATACAGTACAGTAATACATAACTAAATGCTAGTGTGCCTAGCTCCAACAGTACAGTAATACATAACTAAATGCTTGTGCTCCAACAGTACAGTAATACATAACTAAATGCTGTGCTCCAACAGTACAGTAATACATAACTAAATGCTTGTGCTCCAACAGTACAGTAATACATAACTAAATGCTTGTGCTCCAACAGTACAGTAACACATAACTAAATGCTTGTGCTCCAACAGTACAGTAATACATAACTAAATGCTTGTGTTTCTAGCTCCAACAGTACAGTAATACATAACTAAATGCTTGTGCTCCAACAGTACAGTAATACATAACTAAATGCTAGTGTTTCTAGCTCCAACAGTACAGTAATACATAACTAAATGCTTGTGCTCCAACAGTACAGTAATACATAACTAAATGCTTGTGTTTCTAGCTCCAACAGTACAGTAATACATAACTAAATGCTTGTGTTTCTAGCTCCAACAGTACAGTAACACATAACTAAATGCTTGTGTTCCTAGCTCCAACAGTGCAGTAATATCTAACTAAATGCTTGTGTTCCTAGCTCCAACAGTACAGTAATACATAACTAAATGCTTGTGTTCCTAGCTCCAACAGTACAGTAATACATAACTAAATGCTTGTGCTCCAACAGTACAGTAATACATAACTAAATGCTTGTGTTTCTAGCTCCAACAGTACAGTAATACATAACTAAATGCTTGTGCTCCAACAGTACAGTAATACATAACTAAATGCTTGTGCTCCAACAGTACAGTAACACATAACTAAATGCTTGTGCTCCAACAGTACAGTAACACATAACTAAATGCTTGTGCTCCAACAGTACAGTGACACATAACTAAATGCTAGTGTTTCTAGCTCCAACAGTACAGTAATACATAACTAATGCTTGTGTTTCTAGCTCCAACAGTACAGTAATACATAACTAAATGCTTGTGTTTCTAGCTCCAACAGTACAGTAATACATAACTAATGCTTGTGTTTCTAGCTCCAACAGTACAGTAATACATAACTAAATGCTAGTGTTTCTAGCTCCAACAGTGCAGTAATACAAACTAATGCTTGTGTTTCTAGCTCCAACAGTAACACATAACTAAATGCTAGTGTTTCTAGCTCCAACAGTACAGTAATACATAACTAAATGATTGTGTTTCTAGCTCCAACAGTACAGTAATACATAACTAAATGATTGTGTTTCTAGCTCCAACAGTAATACATAACTAAATGCTTGTGTTTCTAGCTCCAACAGTACAGTAATACATAACTAAATGCTTGTGTTTCTAGCTCCAACAGTACAGTAATACATAACTAAATGCTTGTGCTCCAACAGTACAGTAATACATAACTAAATGCTTGTGCTCCAACAGTACAGTAATACATAACTAAATGCTTGTGCTCCAACAGTACAGTAACACATAACTAAATGCTTGTGCTCCAACAGTACAGTAATACATAACTAAATGCTTGTGCTCCAACAGTACAGTAATACATAACTAAATGCTTGTGCTCCAACAGTACAGTAACACATAACTAAATGCTTGTGCTCCAACAGTACAGTAACACATAACTAAATGCTTGTGCTCCAACAGTACAGTAACACATAACTAAATGCTTGTGCTCCAACAGTACAGTAATACATAACTAAATGCTAGTGTTTCTAGCTCCAACAGTACAGTAATACATAACTAAATGATTGTGTTTCTAGCTCCAACAGTACAGTAATACATAACTAAATGCTTGTGTTTCTAGCTCCAACAGTACAGTAATACATAACTAAATGCTTGTGTTTCTAGCTCCAACAGTACAGTAATACATAACTAAATGCTAGTGTTTCTAGCTCCAACAGTAACACATAACTAAATGCTAGTGTTTCTAGCTCCAACAGTACAGTAATACATAACTAAATGATTGTGTTTCTAGCTCCAACAGTAATACATAACTAAATGATTGTGTTTCTAGCTCCAACAGTACAGTAATACATAACTAACTGCTTGTGTTCCTAGCTCCAACAGTGCAGTAATATCTAACTAAATGCTTGTGTTCCTAGCTCCAACAGTGCAGTAATATCTAACTAAATGCTTGTGTTCCTAGCTCCAACAGTGCAGTAATATCTAACTAAATGCTTGTGTTCCTAGCTCCAACAGTGCAGTAGTATCTAACTAAATGCTTGTGTTCCTAGCTCCAACAGTGCAGTAATATCTAACTAAATGCTTGTGTTTCTAGCTCCAACAGTGCAGTAGTATCTAACAATTCACAACAAGTCAAATAAATATAAAATTAAGAAACATAGAAATATTAGAACGAGCAATGTCAGAGTCCGGAGTATGTATGTATATATACACACACTACCGTTCAAAAGTTTGGGTTCACTTAGAAATGTCCTTGCTTTTGAAAGAAAAGCATATTTTTTCCATTAAAACTACATCAAATTGATCAGAAATACAGTGTAGACATTGTTAATGTTGTAAATGACTATTGTAGCTGGAAACGGAAGATTTTTTTATGGAATACATAGGCGTACAGAGTCCCATTATCAGCAACCATTACTCCTGTGTTCCAATGGCACGTTGTGGTAGCTAATCCAAGTTTATCATTTTAAAATGCTAATTGATCATTAGAAATTGCTTTTGTTATTTTGTTAGCACAGCTGAAACTGTTGTCCTGATTAAAGAAGCAATAAAACTGGCCTTCTTTAGACTAATTGAGTATCTGGAGCATCAGCATTTGTGGGTTCGATTACAGGCTCAAAATGGCCAGAAACAAACAACTTCCTAACAATAACCTGGGACGGAGGTTCACCTTCCAGCAGGACAATGACTCTAAGCATACTGCTAAAGCAACACTTGAGTGGTTTAAGGGGAAACATTTAAATGTCTTGGATTGGCCTAGTCAAAGCCAAGACCTCAATCCAATTGAGAATCTGTGGTAGGACTTAAAGACTACTGTACACCAGCGGAACCCATCCAACTTGAAGGAGCTGGAGCAGTTTTGCCTTGAAGAATGGGCAAAAATTCCAGTGGCTAGATGTGCCAAGCTTATAGAGACATACCCCAAGAGACTTGCAGCTGTAATTGCTGCAAAAGGTGGCTCTACAAAATATTGACTTTGGGTGTGAATGTAGACTCAAGTTTTCAGTTTTTTGTCTTATTTCTTGTTTGTTTCACAAATAAAAAATATTTTGCATCTTCAAAGTGGTAGATATGTTGTGTAAATCAAATGATATAAACCCCCCAACAAATCTATTTGAATTCCAGGTTGTAAGGCAGCAAAATAGGAACAATGCCAAGGGGGGTGAATCCTTTCGCAAGCCACTGTAGCTGCCAACACAGAGACAGGTGACAATCTGTACAGCAGCACCATCTGTTTGTCGCTGTGTTACCTCTAGTTAGCTGCCAACACAGAGACAGACAGACACACACACACTGCTAGCTTGCAGTGCTCAGAAGCACCCTAGCAGTCTAAGCTCTCCCTTCCGCTACTCCCCCCTCTCATCCTATATCTGTGTTTGACCTCGTTTTTATTTTATTTTTATTTCACCTTTATTTAACCAGGTAGGCTAGTAGAGAACAAGTTCTCATTTACAACTGAGACCTGGTCAAGATAAAGCACAGCAGTGCGACACAAACAACAACACAGAGTTACACATGGAATAAACAAGCGTACAGTCAATAACACAATAGAAAAAAGAAAGTCTATATACAGTGTGTGCAAATGGCATGAGGAGGTAAGGCAATAAATAGGCCATAGTAGCAAAGTAATTACAATTTAGCAAATTAACACTGGAGTGATAGATGAGCAGATGATGATGTGCAAGTAGAGATACTGGTGTGCAAAAGAGAAGAAAAGTAAATAAAAACAATATGGGGATGAGGTAGGTAGATTGGGTGTGCTATTTACAGATGGGCTATGTACAGCTGCAGCGATCGGTTAGCTGCTCAGATAGCTGATGTTTAAAGTTAGTGAGGGAAATATAAGTCTCCAGCTTCAGCGATTTTTGCAATTTGTTCCAGTCACTGGCAGCAGAGAACTGGAAGGAAAGGCGGCCAAAGGAGGTGTTGGCTTTGAGGATGATCAGTGAGATATACCTGCTAGAACGCGCGCTACGGGTGGGTGTTGTTATCATGACCAGTGAGCTGAGAAGGCGAAGCTTTACCTAGCAAAGACTAATAGATGACCTGGAGCCAGTGGGTTTGGCGACGAACATGTAGCGAGAGCCAGCCGACTACAGCATACAGTCGTGGCCAAACGTTTTGAGAATGAGACATATAGATTTTCACAAAGTCTGCTGCTTCAGTTTGTATGACGTCAATTTGCATATACTTCAGAATGTTGTGAAGAGTGATCAGATGAATTCCAATTAATTGCAAAGTCCCTCTTTGCCATGCAAACGAACTGAATCCCCCAAAAACATTCCCACTGCATTTCAGCCCTGCCACAAGCTGACATCATGTCAGTGATTCTCTCATTAACACTGGTATGAGTGTTGATGAGGACAAGGCTGGAGATCACTCTGGAATGCTGATTAAGTTCGAATAACAGACTGGAAGCTTCAAAAGGAGGGTGGTGCTTGGAATCATTGTTCTTCCTCTGTCAACCATGGTTACCTGCAAGGAAACACGTGCCGTCATCATTACTTTGCACAAAAAGGGCTTCACAGGCAAGGATATTGCTGCCAGTAAGATTGCACCTAAATCAACCATTTATCGGATCATCAAGAACTTCAAGGAGAGCGGTTCAATTGTTGTGAAGAAGGCTTCAGGGCGCCCAAGAAAGTCCAGCAAGCGCCAGGACTGTCTCCTAAAGTTGATTCAGCTTTGGGATCGGGGCACCACCAGTACAGAGCTTGCTCAGGAATGGCAGCAGGCAGGTGTGGTGCATCTGCACGCACAGTGAGGCGAAGACTTTTGGAGGATTGCCTGGTGTCAAGAAGGGCAGCAAAGAAGCCACTTCTCTCCAGGAAAAACATCAGGGACAGATTCTGAAAAAGGTACAGGGATTGAACTGCTGAGGACTGGGGTAAAGTCATTGTCTCTGATGAACACCCTTTCTGATTGTTTGGGGCATCCGGAAAAAAGCTTGTCCGGAGAAGACAAGGTGAGCGCTACCATCAGTCCTGTGTCATGCCAACAGCAAAGCATCCTGAGACCATTCATGTGTGGGGTTGCTTCTCAGCCAAGGGAGTGGGCTCACTCACAATTTTGCCTAAGAACACAGCCATGAATAAAGAATGGTACCAACACATCCTCCGAGAGCAACTTCTCCCAACCATCCAGGAACAATTTGGTGATGAACAATGCCTTTTGCAGCATGATGGAGCACCTTGCCATGAGGCAAAAATGATAACTAAGTGGCTCGGGGAACAAAACCTCGATTATTTGAGGCCATGGCCAGGAAACTCCTCAGACCTTAATCCCATTGAGAATTTGTGGTCAATCCTCAAGAGGCGGGTGGACAAACAAAAACCCACAAATTCTGACAAACTCCAAGCATTGATTATGCAAGAATGGGCTGCCATCAGTCAGGATGTGGCCTAGAAGTTAATTGACAGCATGCCAGGGCGGATTGCAGAGGTCTTGAAAAAGAAGGGTCAACACTGCAAATATTGACTATTTTCATCAAATTCATGTAATTGTCAATAAAAGCCTTTGACACTTATGAAATGCTTGTAATTATACTTCAGTATTCCATAGAAACATCTGACAAAAATATCTAAAGACACTGAAGCAGCAAACTTTGTGGAAATTAATATGTGTGTCATTCTCAAAACTTTTGGCCACAACTGTACAGGTTCCAGTAATGGGTAGTGTAAGGGGCTTTGGTGACAAAACGGATGGCACTGTGATAGACTGCATACAGTTTTGCTGAGTAGAGTGTTGGAGGCTATTTTGTAAATGGCATCGCCGAAGTCGAGGATCGGTAGGATAGTCAGTTTTACTTTGGCGGCGTGAGTGAAGGAGTCTTTGTTGCAAAATAGAAAGCCGATTCTAGATTGAATTTTGCATTGGAGATGTTTAATATGAGTCTGAAAGGAGAGTTTACAGTCTAGCCAGACACCTAGGTATTTGTAGTTGTCCACATATTCTAAGTCAGAACCGTCCAGAGTAGTGATGCTAGTCGGGCGTGGGGGTGCGGGCAGCGAACGGTTGAAAAGCATGCATTTAGTTTTACTTGCATTTACTTGTGACAGAGGAGACAGTCCTCTGTTGCTCAGAGGGGAGAGAGGGGGGAGGAGAGAGGAATGGAGGAGGGGAGAGAGGAGGGCCTCTGAGGTCTCACTCAGCCTCCAACCCCGTGGTCAGGTGACAGAGAGAGCAGGCTCTGAGAACACAATACACTATGTTCTGATCCAAATGGAGACCGAAGGACAGAACCAAAGAGAAGGGACAACAACAACACTGACAACATCAACAATGCTGACAACAACAACAACAATGACACTGACAACAACAACACTGACAACAACACTGACAACAACAACAACACTGACAACAACATCACTGACAACAACAACACTGACAACAACAACAACACTGACAACAACACTGACAACAACAACACTGACACAAACAACACCACTGACAACAACAACACTGACACAAACAACACCACTGACAACAACACTGACACAAACAACACCACTGACAACAACACTGACACAAACAACACCACTGACAACAACAACACTGACACAAACAACACCACTGACAACAACACTGACACAAACAACACCACTGACAACAACACTGACACAAACAACAACACTGACAACAACAACACTGACACAAACAACACCACTGACAACAACACTGACACAAACAACACCACTGACAACAACACTGACACAAACAACAACACTGACAACAACAACACTAACAACAACAACAACACTGACAACAACACTGACACAAACACTGATAACAACACCACTGACAACAACACTGACAACAACAACACTGACACAAACAACACCACTGACAACAACACTGACACAAACAACAACACTGACAACAACAACACTGACACAAACAACAACACTGACAACAACAACACTAACAACAACAACAACACTGACAACAACACTGACACAAACAACAACACTGACAACAACAACACTGACACAAACAACACTGACACAAACAACACCACTGATAACAACACCACTGACAACAACACTGACAACAACAACACTGACACAAACAACACCACTGACAACAACACTGACACAAACAACAACACTGACAACAATAACAACACTGACAACAACAACACTGACAACACCACTGACAACAACAACAACACTGACAACAACACTGACACAAACAACAACACTGACAACAACAACACTGACACAAACAACACCACTGACAACAACAACAACAACACTGACACAAACAACAACACTGACAACAACAACACTAACAACAACAACAACACTGACAACAACACTGACACAAACAACAACACTGACAACAACAACACTGACACAAACAACACTGACACAAACAACCACTGATAACAACACCACTGACAACAACACTGACAACAACAACACTGACACAAACAACACCACTGATAACAACACCACTGACAACAACACTGACAACAACAACACTGACACAAACAACACCACTGACAACAACACTGACACAAACAACAACACTGACACAAACAACAACACTGACACAAACAACAACACTGACAACAACAACAACACTGACAACAACAACACTGACAACAACACTGACACAAACAACAACACTGACAACAACAACACTGACACAAACAACACTGACACAAACAACACCACTGATAACAACACCACTGACAACAACACTGACAACAACAACACTGACACAAACAACACCACTGACAACAACACTGACAACAACAACAACACTGACAACAATAACAACACTGACAACAACAACACTGACAACACCACTGACAACAACAACAACACTGACAACAACACTGACACAAACAACAACACTGACAACAACAACACTGACACAAACAACACCACTGACAACAACAACAACAACAACACTGACACAAACAACAACACTGACAACAACAACACTAACAACAACAACAACACTGACAACAACACTGACACAAACAACAACACTGACAACAACAACACTGACACAAACAACACTGACACAAACAACCACTGATAACAACACCACTGACAACAACACTGACAACAACAACACTGACACAAACAACACCACTGATAACAACACCACTGACAACAACACTGACAACAACAACACTGACACAAACAACACCACTGACAACAACACTGACACAAACAACAACACTGACACAAACAACAACACTGACACAAACAACAACACTGACAACAACAACAACACTGACAACAACAACACTGACAACAACACTGACACAAACAACAACACTGACAACAACAACACTGACACAAACAACACTGACACAAACAACACCACTGATAACAACACCACTGACAACAACACTGACAACAACAACACTGACACAAACAACACCACTGATAACAACACCACTGACAACAACACTGACAACAACAACACTGACACAAACAACACCACTGACAACAACACTGACACAAACAACAACACTGACAACAATAACAACACTGACAACAACAACACTGACAACACCACTGACAACAACAACAACACTGACAACAACACTGACACAAACAACAACACTGACAACAACAACACTGACACAAACAACACCACTGACAACAACAACAACAACACTGACACAAACAACAACACTGACAACAACAACACTAACAACAACAACAACACTGACAACAACACTGACACAAACAACAACACTGACAACAACAACACTGACACAAACAACACTGACACAAACAACCACTGATAACAACACCACTGACAACAACACTGACAACAACAACACTGACACAAACAACACCACTGATAACAACACCACTGACAACAACACTGACAACAACAACACTGACACAAACAACACCACTGACAACAACACTGACACAAACAACAACACTGACACAAACAACAACACTGACACAAACAACAACACTGACAACAACAACAACACTGACAACAACAACACTGACAACAACACTGACACAAACAACAACACTGACAACAACAACACTGACACAAACAACACCACTGACAACAACAACAACAACACTGACAACAACAACAACACTGACAACAACAACACTGACAACAACAACAACACTGACAACAACAACAACACTGACAACAACAACAACACTGACAACAACAACACTGACAACAACAACAACAACAACACTGACAACAACAACAACAACACTGACAACAACAACAACAACACTGACAACAACAACACTGACAACACTGACAACAACACTGACAACAACATTAATGAGTCCATATGCAACAGGGTTGTTATATAATATATATCTCATCAATAGACAGACAGGCAGGGTAAAAGCAGTGGCATAGATAGATAGATAGATAGATAGATAGATAGATAGATAGATAGATAGATGGGTAGTTGTAGTAGGAGTGTGTTGGTTCTTACCTGTCTGGTTGCGTCTCTGCGCGTATGCCACCACCACAGCAGCTAGCACTACACAGCACAGCAACGTTACGGTGTTGGCCATCTGGAGACAGAGACACAGAGGAGCATGTCAGAGTCCTGCTGGGTCAGGGAGGGGCGGGACTGCACGGCCAGTCTGGAGGGAGATGGTTAGCGCCTCAGAGCTGAAGGACAGGCTTTCCCCTTCTCTCTCTGTTTCCTTTTAATATCACTCTTTCTCTGCTTCTCTCTCTCTCACTATCTCTCTGCCTCTATCTCCCCCCTCTGCCTTGCTCACTCAACCTATCACTCTCTGCTTCTCTCTCTCTCACTTCAATTTAAATTTAAGGGGCTTTATTGGCATGGGAAACATATGTTTACATTGCCAAAGCAAGTGAAATAGATAACAATGTCTCTCTCTCTCTCTCTCTCTCTCTCTCTCTCTCTCTGTCTCTCTCTCTCTGTCTCTGTCTCTCTCTCTCTGTCTCTCTGTCTCTCTCTCTCTCTCTCTGTCTCTCTCTCTCTGTCTCTCTCTCTCTGTCTCTCTCTATGTCTCTCTCTCTCTCTCTCTCTCTCTCTCTCTCTCTCTCTCTGTCTCTCTCTCTCTGTCTCTGTCTCTCTCTCTAAGTCTCTCTGTCTCTCTCTCTCTCTCTCTGTCTCTCTCTCTCTGTCTCTCTCTATGTCTCTCTCTCTCTCTCTCTCTCTGTCTCTCTCTTTCCTATCTCTCTCGCTGTCCCCGTTTGTCCGTCCTCCTTCCCATGCATTGTTCAGCTAATCTGTGGGAGGGCCATCCCCAGGCAGGGTGAGGCAGCAGCAGCTCTTAAAGGGCCAGCAGGCAGCCTGTAGGCAGTGGTAGAAAAATGACCCAATTGTCAAACGTGAGTAAAAGTAAAGATAACTTACTAGAAAATGAGTCAAGTAAAAGTGAAAGTCACCCAGTAAAATATAACTTGAGTAAAACTCTAAACGTATTTGGTTTTAAATACACTTAAGTATCAAAGTTAATGTAATTGCTAAAATATACTTAGGTATCAAAAGTAAAAGTATGATTGACCCAGTGTCGTCCCGGCATGGGTAGGCCGTCACTGTAAATACTAATTAGTTCTTAACTGACTTGCCTATTTAAAAAAGGTTAAAAAAATAAATACATGTAAATGTGTGTTTAATGATTCCGCAGTGAGGATGAACACCCCACATCTACCCACATATCCCCAAATCTCACCACCCCACATCTCCCCACATCTCCCCACCCCGCATCTCCACCCATCTCCCCTCCACCCATCTCCCCTCCCCACATTTCCCCACCCTACATATCCCCACCCCACATCTCCTCTCCCACATAACCTCACATCTCCCCTCCCCACGTCTCCCAACCATCTCCCGACATATCCCCACATCTCCCCCTACATATCCCCACCCCACATCTCCCCTCCCACATATCTCCACATCTCCTCTCCCCACATCTCTCCACATCTCCCCTCCCCAAATCTTCCCACATATCCCCACCACCCATCTCCTCTCCCACATAACCCCACATCTCCACCCATCTCCTCTCCCACATAACCCCACATCTCCACCCATCTCCTCTCCACACATAACCCCACATCACCACCCATCTCCCCTCCACATCTCCTCTCCACACACCACCACCCATCTCCCCTCCACATCTCCCCTCCACACACCACCACCCATCTCCCCTCCACACCACCACCCATCTCCCCTCCACACACCACCACCCATCTCCCCTCCACACACCACCACCCATCTCCCCTCCACATCTCCCCTCCACACACCACCACCCATCTCCCCTCCACACCACCACCCATCTCCCCTCCACATCTCCCCTCCACATCTCCCCTCCACACACCACCACCCATCTCCCCTCCACACATCACCACCCATCTCCCCTCCACACACCACCACCCATCTCCCCTCCACATCTCCCCTCCACACACCACCACCCATCTCCCCTCCACACACCACCACCCATCTCCCCTCCCCATCTCCCCTCCACATCTCCCCTCCACACACCACCACCCATCTCCCCTCCACATCTCCCCTCCACATCTCCTCTCCACACACCACCACCCATCTCCCCTCCACATCTCCCCTCCACACACCACCACCCATCTCCCCTCCACATCTCCCCTCCACACACCACCACCCATCTCCCCTCCACACACCACCACCCATCTCCTCTCCACACACCACCACCCATCTCCCCTCCACATCTCCTCTCCACACACCACCACCCATCTCCCCTCCACATCTCCTCTCCACACACCACCACCCATCTCCCCTCCACATCTCCTCTCCACACACCACCACCCATCTCCCCTCCACATCTCCTCTCCACACACCACCACCCATCTCCCATCCACATCTCCTCTCCACACAATCCAAAGAAAAAAACAACCAGAATTCTTATTTTTTGAGAGCCCATGCTATTACAATGGAAAGTATAGGGAAATAATGAATTCTAGCTCCCAGGAGTCTATATTCAAGGTTTCAGGCTTGTAACTTCCAAAACGAATGAGAAAGAACAGTTTTATTTTTATTATTTTTTATTTTTTATTTCACCTTTATTTAACCAGGTAGGCTAGTTGAGAACAAGTTCTCATTTGCAACTGCGACCTGGCCAAGATAAAGCATAGCAGTGTGAACAGACAACAACACAGAGTTACACATGGAGTAAACAATAAACAAGTCAATAACATAGTAGAAAAAAAAGAGAATCTATATACAATGTGTGCAAAAGGCATGAGGAGGTAGGCAATAAATAGGCCATAGGAGCGAATAATTACAATTTAGCAGATTAACACTGGGGTGATAAATCATCAGATGATCATGTGCAAATAGAGATACTGGTGTGCAAAAGAGCAGAAAAGTTAATAAATGAAAACAGTATGGGGATGAGGTAGGTAGATTGGGTGGGCTATATACCGATGGACTATGTACAGCTGCAGCGATTGGTTAGCTGCTCAGATAGCAGATGTTTAAAGTTGTTGAGGGAGATAAAAGTCTCCAACTTCAGAGATTTTTGCAATTCGTTTAAGTCGCAGGCAGCAGAGAACTGGAAGGAAAGGCGGCCAAATGAGGTTTTGGCTTTAGGGATGATCAGTGAGATACACCTGCTGGAGCGCGTGCTACGGGTGGGTGTAGCCATCGTGACCAGTGAACTGAGATAAGGCGGCGCTTTACCTAGCATAGCCTTGTAGATGACCTGGAGCCAGTGGGTCTGACGACGAACATGCAGCGAGGGCCAGCCGACTAGAGCATACAGGTCGCAGTGGTGGGTGGTATAAGGTGCTTTAGTAACAAAACGGATGGCACTGTGATAAACTGCATCCAGTTTGCTGAGTAGAGTATTGGAAGCTATTTTGTAGATGACATCGCCGAAGTCGAGGATCGGTAGGATAGTCAGTTTTACTAGGGTAAGTTTGGCGGCGTGAGTGAAGGAGGCTTTGTTGCGAAATAGAAAGCCGACTCTCGATTTGATTTTGGATTGGAGATGTTTGATATGAGTCTGGAAGGAGAGTTTGCAGTCTAGCCAGACACCTAGGTACTTATAGATGTCCACATATTCTAGGTCGGAACCATCCAGAGTGGTGATGCTAGTCGGGCGTGCGGGTGCAGGCAGCGACCGGTTGAAAAGCATGCATTTGGTTTTACTAGCGTTTAAAAGCAGTTGGAGGCCACGGAAGGAGTGTTGTATGGCATTGAAGCTCGTTTGGAGGTTAGATAACACAGTGTCCAAGGAAGGGCCAGAAGTATACAGAATGGTGTCGTCTGCGTAGAGGTGGATCAGGGAATCGCCCGCAGCAAGAGCAACATCATTGATATATACAGAGAAAAGAGTCGGCCCGAGAATTGCACCCTGTGGTACCCCCATAGAGACTGCCAGAGGTCCGGACAACATGCCCTCCGATTTGACACACTGAACTCTGTCTGCGAAGTAGTTGGTGAACCAGGCAAGGCAGTCATTAGAAAAACCGAGGCTACTGAGTCTGCCGATAAGAATATGGTGATTGACAGAGTCGAAAGCCTTGGCCAGGTCGATGAAGACGGCTGCACAGTACTGTCTTTTATCGATGGCGGTTATGATATCGTTTAGTACCTTGAGCGTGGCTGAGGTGCACCCGTGACCGGCTCGGAAACCGGATTGCACAGCGGAGAAGGTACGGTGGGATTCGAGATGGTCAGTGATCTGTTTGTTGACTTGGCTTTCGAAGACCTTAGATAGGCAGGGCAGGATGGATATAGGTCTGTAACAGTTTGGGTCCAGGGTGTCTCCCCCTTTGAAGAGGGGGATGACCGCGGCAGCTTTCCAATCCTTGGGGATCTCAGATGATACGAAGGAGAGGTTGAACAGGCTGGAGATAGGGGGTGCGACAATGGCGGCGGACAGTTTCAGAAATAGAGGGTCCAGATTGTCAAGCCCAGCTGATGTGTATGGGTCCAGGTTTTGCAGCTCTTTCAGAACATCTGCTATCTGGATTTGGGTAAAGGAGAAGCTGGGGAGGCTTGGGTGAGTAGCAGCGGGGGGGGGGGGGGGGGGGGGGGCGAAGCTGTTGGCCAGGGTTGGAGTAGCCAGGAGGAAGGCATGGCCAGCCGTTGAGAAATGCTTGTTGAAGTCTTCGATTATCACGGATTTATCGGTGGTGACCGTGTTACCTAGCCTCAGTGCAGTGGGCAGCTGGGAGGAGGTGCTCTTGTTCTCCATGGACTTTACAGTATCCCAGAACTTTTTGGAGTTAGAGCTACAGGATGCAAATTTCTGCTTGAAAAAGCTGGCCTTTGCTTTCCTGACTGACTGCGTGTATTTGTTCCTGACTTCCCTGAACAGTTGCATATTGCGGGGACTATTCGATGCTATTGCAGTTCGCCACAGGATGTTTTTGTGCTGGTCGAGGGCAGTCAGGTCTGGAGTGAACCAAGGGCTATATCTGTTTTTAGTTCTGCATTTTTTGAACGGAGCATGCTTTTCTAAGATGGTGAGGAAGTTACTTTTAAAGAATGACCAGGCATCCTCAACTGACGGGATGAGGTCAATATCCTTCCAGGATACCCGGGCCAGGTCGATTAGAAAGGCCTGCTCGCAGAAGTGTTTTAGGGAGCGTTTGACAGTGATGAGGGGTGGTCGTTTGACCGCGGACCCGTAGCGGATACAGGCAATGAGGCAGTGATCGCTGAGATCCTGATTGAAGACAGCAGAGGTGTATTTGGAGGGCAAGTTGGTCAGGATAATGTCTATTAGGGTGCCCATGTTTACGGATTTAGGGTTGTACCTGGTGGGTTCCTTGATGATTTGTGTGAGATTGAGGGCATCTAGCTTAGATTGTAGGACTGCCGGGGTGTTAAGCATATCCCAGTTTAGGTCACCTAACAGAACAAACTCTGAAGCTAGATGGGGGGCGATCAATTCACAGATGGTGTCCAGGGCACAGCTGGGAGCTGAGGGGGGTCGGTAGCAGGCGGCAACAGTGAGAGACTTATTTCTGGAGAGATTAATTTTTAAAATTAGAAGTTCGAACTGTTTGGGCATAGACCTGGAAAGTATGACAGAACTTTGCAGGCTATCTCTGCAGTAGATTGCAACTCCTCCCCCTTTGGCAGTTCTATCTTGACGGAAAGTGTTATAGTTGGGTATGGAAATCTCTGAATTTTTGGTGGCCTTCCTAAGCCAGGATTCAGACACGGCAAGGACATCAGGGTTGGCAGAGTGTGCTAAAGCAGTGAGTAAAACAATCTTAGGGAGGAGGCTTCTGATGTTGACATGCATGAAACCAAGGCTTTTTCGATCACAGAAGTCAACAAATGAGGGTGCCTGGGGACATGCAGGGCCTGGGTTTACCTCCACATCACCCGAGGAACAGAGGAGTAGTAGGATGAGGGTGCGGCTAAAGGCTATCAAAACTGGTCGCCTAGAGCGTTGGGGACAAGGAATAAAAGGAGCAGATTTATGGGCGTGGTAGAATAGATTCAGGGCATAATGTGCAGACAGGGGTATGGTGGGGTGCGGGTACAGTGGAGGTAAGCCCAGGCACTGGGTGATGATAAGAGAGGTTGTATCTCTGGACATGCTGGTTATAATGGGTGAGGTCACCGCATGTGTGGGAGGTGGGACAAAGGAGGTATCAGAGGTATTAGGAGTGGAACTACGGGGTCCATTGTGAACTGAAACAATGATAACTAACCCGAACAACAGTATACAAGGCATATTGATATTCGAGAGAGACATATAGTAAGGCATATAGTAATCGCAGGTCTTGATTGGGAGAGCTAGCTAAAACAACAGGTGAGACAACAGCAGCTAGTCAGCTAACACAACTACAGCAGGTAAAATGGCGATGACTAGGCAGAGAGGGTCGGATTAACTACACACAGAGCCTGAGTTCGCGGCTGGGGCCGACAGATAAACATAAATAAACAGAATGGAGTACCGTGATTAATGGACAGTCCAGCAGGCATCAGCTATGTAGCCAAGTGATCATAGTGTCCAGGGGGCAGCAGTGGATGGAGCAGGGAAGCCGTCACCACGCTAGCACGCGGCGTTTAAAGTTAGTAGCCCGGGGGTGGTCTGCTCAGACGGAGGCCGGTTGAGGGCACAGCGGATGGAGTATTCGTCGGCAGACCAGACGTGGTGGTGCGGCGGGGCGCCGTGTCAACAGAGAATCCAAGCCAGATGGCGAAAGAGGTATTGTAGAATTTTGTTTGCTAACTGGTGCTAGCTTCGTGGCAGTGGCGTTAGGGGATAGCTTCGGTACTGGGTGCCACGGAGGGTGCAAGCTAGCTGTGAGGATCAGAAGTAGTGGCTCAGGGATTACGGCAGGAATCCGGCGTTGTTGTGGAGAGACAGTCCGATGCTGGTAGATTGGCGAGTAATATCCAGGCTAAGAACAGGGCTGGTGTCTGTGCAGAAGGTAAAAGTGACTAAATAGCTTGTAGCTGATTGGCTGGTTAGCTACTGGAGGTTCTTGAATGTGTTCCAAAGTTAAAAATAATAGCGATTCCGTATCACGTTGGGTGAGGCAGGTTACCGGAAGGTATAATCGAATAAAAAATCGAAAAGAGATTTTTTTTAAAAAATATATACAAAAAATTAGATTTTAAAAAGTTAAAAAGTTAAATTAAAAAGTACACGGGAGGACGGACTAAACACGCCTACTGCTACGCCATCTTGGATCAATATTACAAGGACATAGTCTGGAAATGTGTGTTTGAAGACAGAACGCACCTGCTAAATTTGGTTTCCTATTGAACATGCTTGTTTCCGTATGAAATATTAGAGTTTGAAGACATTTTAGGGTACCTGAGGATTAAATAGAAACATATTTTGACTTGTTGACACAAAGTTTAGGGGTAGAATTTCAGATTCCTATCTCTGCATTTTGAACGAGTGGATTAGTCAAATCGATGGCGCCAACTAAACTGACTTTTTGGGATATAAAAAAGTATTTTATCTAACAAAACAACACTACATGTTATAGCTGGGACACATTGGATGACAAATCAGAGGAAGTTTTTCAAAGTATGTGAATATTTAAAACTTCTTGAGCCTATGGGGGGTGCTATTTCGATCTTGGAAAAATTGGTCCCCAAATTAAACTGCCTCGTACTCAATTCTTGCTCGTACAATATGCATATTATTATTACTATTGGATAGAAAACACTCTCTAGTTTCTAAAACCGTTTGAATTATGTCTCTGAGTGAAACAGAACTCATTCTGCAGCACATTTCCTGCCAGGGAGTGAGATTTCTGAAATCGATGTCCCTGTTCCCAGGTCAGTTTATAAGTCCCTGTGAACGCTGTGGGGCTACAAACACTGCATACGCCTTCCTCTAGATGTCAGTAAGTGATGACAATTTGAATGGAGTCGATTGCGCATTCTGGGACCTTATATAAGACCCTGGAGCGGAAGTACCTTTCTTTTCAACCGTGCGCCTGACGCAGAATGGACGTCGGACTGGCCTCCTTCCAAGCTTTGGTTTAGCCAGTTCTATATCTCCGGTCATGTTTTTATTCGTTATAGTTGTTAAAGACATCATAAGGTAGTTAATTTAAACAGACTTATAGCAATTTATATCAGTTTATATTTGATGTGGGGCGCCGTCCTCAAACAATCACATAGCATTCTTTCACTGTAATAGCTACTGTAAATCGGACAGTGCAGATAGATTAACAATAATTTAAGCTTTCAACTGATATCAGACACTATGTACCTAAAAGTTGAATATACAGCATTTTTATGATTATTTATTTGAATTGCCCCCTCCAGTTTCACCGGAAGATGTCCCACTAGCAGGACGCCTAGCCCAACCAGGATAAAGACACAGCTCTTACATAAAGACACAGCTCTCTCATAAAGGCACAGCTCTCACATAAAGACACAGCTCTCTCATAAAGACACAGCTCTCTCATAAAGACACAGCTCTCATATAAAAACACAGCTCTTACATAAAGACACAGCTCTTGCAAAAAGACACAGCTCTTGCAAAAAGACACAGCTCTTGCAAAAAGACACAGTTCTTACTTACTTACATAAAGACACATCTCTTGCAAAAAGACACAGCTCTTACATAAAGACACAGCTCTCAGATAAAAACACAGCTCTCACATGAAGACACAGCTCTCTCATAAAGACACAGCTCTTACTTACTTACATAAAGACACATCTCTTACATAAAGACACATCTCTTGCAAAAAAACACAGCTCTTACATAAAGACACAGCTCTTACATAAAGACACAGCTCTCAGATAAAAACACAGCTCTTACATAAAGACACAGCTCTTGCAAAAAGACACAGCTCTTGCAAAAAGACACAGCTCTTACATAAAGACACAGCTCTTACATAAAGACACAGCTCTTACATAAAGACACAGCTCTTGCAAAAAGACACAGCTCTTGCAAAAAGACACAGCTCTTACATAAAGACACAGTTCTCACATAAAAACACAGCTCTTACATAAAGACACAGCTCTCATATGAAGACAACGCTCTTTCATAAAGACACAGCTCTTACATAAAGACACAGCTCTCACATGAAGACACAGCTCGCACAAAAAGACACAGATCTCATATGAAGACACAGCTCTCACTTACTTACATAAAGACACAGCTTTCACATTAAGACACAGCTCTCACTCAGACACAGCTCTCACATAAAGACACAGCTCTCATATGAAGACACAGCTCTCTCATAAAGACACAGCTCTCTCATAAAGACACATCTCTCACATAAAAACACAGCCCTCATATGAAGAAACAGCTATCACATAAAGACACAGCTCTCTCAAATGAAGACACAGCAATCTCACATAAAGACACAGCTCTCACAAGAAGACACAGCTCCTACATAAAGACACATCTATCTCATAAAGACACAGCTCTCACATGAAGAAACAGCTATCACATAAAGACACAGCTCTCTCATATGAAGACAAAGCTATCTCACATAAAGACACAGCGATCTCACATAAAGACACAGCTCTCTCATAAAGACACAGCTCTCACAAGAAGACACAGCTCCTACATAAAGACACATCTATCTCATAAAGACACAGCTCTCACATGAAGAAACAGCTCTCTCATAAAGACACAGCTCTCACAATAAGACACAGCTCTCACATAAAGACACAGCTCTCACATAAAGACACAGCTCTCACAAGAAGACACAACTCTCACAAGAAGACACAGCTCTCACAAGAAGACACAGCTCTCACATGAAGACACAGCTCTCTCAAGAAGACACAGCACTCACAAGAAGACACAGCTCTCACATAAAGAAACAGCTCTCACATAAAGAAACAGCTCTCACATAAAGACACAGCTCTCACATAAAGACACAGCTCTCACATAAAGACACAGCTCTCACATAAAGACACAGCTCTTACATGAAGACACAGCTCTCATATGAAGACACAGCTCTCACATGACGACAACGCTATTTCATAAAGACACAGCTCTTACATAAAGACACAGCTCTTACATAAAGACACAGCTCTCACATGAAGACACAGTTCTCACTTATTTACATAAAGACACAGTTTTCACATTAAGACACAGCTCTCACTCAAAGACACAGCTCTCACATAAAGACACAGCTCTCTCATAAAGTCACAGCTCGCTCATAAAGACACAGCTCTCACAAGAAGACACAGCTCCTACATAAAGACACATCTATCTCATAAAGACACAGCTCTCACATGAAGAAACAGCTATCACATAAAGACACAGCTCTCTCATATGAA
Source organism: Salvelinus namaycush (assembly GCF_016432855.1). NCBI lineage: Eukaryota > Metazoa > Chordata > Actinopteri > Salmoniformes > Salmonidae > Salvelinus > Salvelinus namaycush. Next base: position 4,936 of record NW_024058493.1, on the reverse strand, counting down.
GACACAGCAATCTCACATAAAGACACAGCTCGCTCATAAAGACACAGCTCTCACAAGAAGACACAGCTCCTACATTAAGACACGTCTATCTCATAAAGACACAGCTCTCACATGAAGAAACAGCTATCACATAAAGACACAGCTCTCTCATATGAAGACACAGCTATCTCACATAAAGACACAGCTCTCTCTTAAAGACACAGCTCTCACAAGAAGACACAGCTCCTACATAAAGACACATCTATCTCATAAAGGCACAGCTCTCACATGAAGAAACAGCTCTCTCATAAAGACACGGCTCTCACAATAAGACACAGCTCTCACATAAAGACACAGCTCTCACATAAAGACACAGCTCTCACAAGAAGACACAGCTCTCACAAGAAGACACAGCTCTCACATGAAGACACAGCTCTCTCAAGAAGACACAGCTCTCACAAGAAGACACAGCTCTCTCATAAAGACACGGCTCTCACAATAAGACACAGCTCTCACATAAAGACACAGCTCTCACATAAAGACACAGCTCTCACAAGAAGACACAGCTCTCACAAGAAGACACAGCTCTCACATGAAGACACAGCTCTCTCAAGAAGACACAGCTCTCACAAGAAGACACAGCTCTCACAAGAAGACACAGCTCTCACATAAAGAAACAGCTCTAACATAAAGACACAGCTCTCACATGAAGAAACAGCTCTCTCATAAAGACACGGCTCTCACAATAAGACACAGCTCTCACATAAAGACACAGCTCTCACATGAAGACACAGCTCTCACATAAAGACACAGCTCTTACATGAAGACACAGCTCTCACATGAAGACACGCTTTGAAAGAACGAGTAACAACATCCTATCTGAAGGTCTAAGTATCAATCTGTTGTTTTTCCAACTGGTGGGAGGTTGTACAACATTAAATAACCATTTTATTTTCCATTTTAAGTTTCTTTATTGTATATTTAGATGACATTTAGTAAAAGCAAAATGAATTGCTTGTCCCCAGTGAATAAACACAAAACAGAGAGAGAACGTAAATATTTGTAAGAATAATAGAGCTGTGTCTCTCTGACTGATGTTCAACCATGACTCCTAGTTTTCCATTACAATGAGTTATAGACTGCTGAGATGTCCACACCATACATACAGAACTGTAGCTAAGGATTAACATAACCATAGCTGGGTTGACTGTGGACCTGGTCTTACACTGAGTGTACAAAACATTAAGAACACCTTCCCATGACTGAGTTGCACCCCCTTTTGTCCTCAGAGGAGCCTCAATTCATCAGGGCATGGACTGTACAAGGTGTCGAAAGCGTTCCACAGGGATGCTGGCCAATGTTGACTAAAAATGCTTCCCACAGATGTGTAAAGTTGGCTGGACGTCCTTTGGGTGGTGGACCATTCTTGATACACACAGGAAACTGTTGAGCGTGAAAAACCCAGCAGCGTTGCAGTTCTTGACACACTCAAACCGATGCGTCTGGCACCTACTACCATACCCTGTTCAAAGGCACTTAAACATTTTGTCTTGTTCATTCACCCTCTGAATTACACATACACAATCCATGTCTCAATTGTCTCAAGGCTTAAAAATCCTTATTTAACCTGACTCCTCCTCTTCATCTACACTGATTGAAGTGAATTTAAGGGATCATAGGTTTCACCTGGATTCACCTGGTCAGTCTATGTCATGGAAAGAGCAGGTGTTCCTAATGTTTTGTCCGCTCAGTGTCTATACAACGAAGTAACATGTTGTTTTTGATATTGAGATGAACATGGCTGCAGTGGCCCCTTAAAGGAGCTCTCCCTCAACGTAACAGCTGTGAAGTTATTCCATCCTCTCTTCTTCTCTTTAGGTTGTAACACCGGCATTGCTTTCCTTGCAGTATTCAGTGACACTCAACATGTATTGTTGGTCGTTGTTTGGTTTTAATCCTCAATTCCCACATGTTCCCATTATTTGATAAATGAAAAACCTTTGGTTCAGGTGGTCAGGCTATTCGTGATGTCAGGGGAAGTGGTGACGGAAGGAGAGCAGCAGCCTGAGAGCAGGGTGTTAAAACGACACGTTGTTTCCTACTCACAGACAGGTGTCGACCTGGTTATCATTATTATTACATTATATTATTTCCAGTGTAATAGTGTTTCTAAAGGTGTAGACCTGGTTATTTCCAGTGTAATAGTGTTTCTAAAGGTGTCCACCTGGTTATTTCCAGTGTAATAGTGTTTCTAAAGGTGTCGACCTGGTTATTTCCAGTGTAATAGTGTTTCTAAAGGTGTAGACCTGGTTATTTCCAGTCTAATAGTGTTTCTAAAGGTGTAGACCTGGTTATTTCCAGTGTAATAGTGTTTCTAAAGGTGTAGACCTGGTTATTTCCAGTGTAATAGTGTTTCTAAAGGTGTAGACCTGGTTATTTCCAGTGTAATAGTGTTTCTAAAGGTGTCCACCTGGTTATTTCCAGTGTAATAGTGTTTCTAAAGGTGTCCACCTGGTTATTTCCAGTGTAATAGTGTTTCTAAAGGTGTCCACCTGGTTATTTCCAGTGTAATAGTGTTTCTAAAGGTGTCCACCTGGTTATTTCCAGTGTAATAGTGTTTCTAAAGGTGTCCACCTGGTTATTTCCAGTGTAATAGTGTTTCTAAAGGTGTAACCTGGTTATTCCAGTGTATAGTGTTTCTAAAGGTGTCGACCTGGTTATTTCCAGTGTAATAGTGTTTCTAAAGGTGTAGACCTGGTTATTTCCAGTGTAATAGTGTTTCTAAAGGTGTAGACCTGGTTATTTCCAGTGTAATAGTGTTTCTAAAGGTGTCGACCTGGTTATTTCCAGTGTAATAGTGTTTCTAAAGGTGTCGACCTGTTATTTCCAGTGTAATAGTGTTTCTAAAGGTGTCGACCTGGTCATTTCCAGTGTAATAGTGTTTCTAAAGGTGTCGACCTGGTTATTTCCAGTGTAATAGTGTTTCTAAAGGTGTCGACCTGGTTATTTCCAGTGTAATAGTGTTTCTAAAGGTGTCGACCTGGTTATTTCCAGTGTAATAGTGTTTCTAAAGGTGTAGACCTGGTTATTCCAGTGTAATAGTGTTTCTAAAGGTGTCGGACCTGGTTATTTCCCGTGTAATAGTGTTTCTAAAGGTGTCGCCCTGGTTATTTCCAGTGTAATAGTGTTTCTAAAGGTGTAGACCTGGTTATTTCCAGTGTAATAGTGTTTCTAAAGGTGTCACCCTGGTTATTTCCTGTGTAATAGTGTTTCTAAAGGTGTCGACCTGGTTATTTCCAGTGTAATAGTGTTTCTAAAGGTGTCGACCTGGTTATTTCCAGTGTAATAGTGTTTCTAAAGGTGTGACCTGGGTTATTCCAGTGTAAGTGTTTCTAAAGGTGTCGTCTGGTTATTTCCAGTAATAGTGTTTCTAAAGGTGTCGACCTGGTTATTTCCAGTGTAATAGTGTTTCTAAAGGTGTCCACTGGTTATTTCCAGTGTAATAGTGTTTCTAAAGGTGTCGACCTGGTTATTTCCAGGTAATAGTGTTTCTAAAGGTGTCGACCTGGTTATTTCCAGTGTAATAGTGTTTCTAAAGGTGTCGCCCTGGTTATTTCCAGTGTAATAGTGTTTCTAAAGGTGTCGACCTGGTTATTTCCAGTGTAATAGTGTTTCTAAAGGTGTCGACCTGGTTATTTCCAGTGTAATAGTGTTTCTAAAGGTGTCGACCTGGTTATTTCCAGTGTAATAGTGTTTCTAAAGGTGTAGACCTGGTTATTTCCAGTGTAATAGTGTTTCTAAAGGTGTCCACCTGGTTATTTCCAGTGTAATAGTGTTTCTAAAGGTGTCGACCTGGTTATTTCCAGTCGTAATAGTGTTTCTAAAGGTGTCGACTGGTTATTTCCAGTGTAACTAGTGTTTTCTAAAGGTGTCGACCTGGTTATTTCCAGTGTAATGAGTGTTTCTAAAGGTGTAGACCCTGGTTATTTCCAGTGTAATAGTGTTTCTAAAGGTTGTCCGACCTGGTTATTCCAGTGTAATAGTGTTTTAAAGGGTGTAGACCTGTTATTCCGTGTAATAGTGTTTCTAAGGTTGTCGACCTGGTATTTCCAGTGTAATAGTGTTTCTAAAGGTGTCGACCTGGTTATTTCCAGTGTAATAGTGTTTCTAAAGGTGTCGACCTGTTGATTCCAGTGTAATAGTGTTTCTAAGGTGTCGACCTGGTTATTCCAGTGTAATAGTGTTTCTAAAGGTGTCGACCTGGTTATTTCCAGTGTAATAGTGTTTCTAAAGGTGTCCGACCTTGTTATTTCCAGGTAATAGTGTTTCTAAAGGTGTCCGAACCTGGTTATTTCCAGTGTAAATAGTGTTTTCTAAAGGTTCGCCCTGTTATTTCCATGTGTAATTAGTGGTTTTCTAAAGGTGGCGACCTGGTATTTCCAGTGTAATAGTGTTTCTAAAGGTGTCCGACCTGGTTATTTCCAGTGTAATAGTGTTTCTAAAGGGTCGACCTGGTTATTTCCAGTGTAATATAGTGTTTGTCTAAAGGGTGTCGACCTGGTTATTTCCAGTGTAATAGTGTTTCTAAAGGTGTTAGGACCTGCGTTATTTCCAGTGTTAATAGTGTTTCTAAAGGTGTAGACCTGGTTATTTCCAGTGTAATAGTGTTTCTAAGGTTGAGACCTGGTTATTTCCAGTGTAGATAGTGTTTCTAAAAGGGTAGACCTGGTATTTCCAGTGTAATAGTGTTTCTAAAGGTGTCGACCTGGTGTATTTCCAGTGTAATAGTGTTTCTAAAGGTGTCGACCTGGTTATTTCCAGTGTAATAGTGTTTCTAAAGGTGTCGACCTGGTATTTCCAGTGTAATACGTGTTTCTAAAGGTGTCGCCCTGGTTATTTCCAGTGTATAGTGTTTCTAAAGTGTCGACCTGGTATTTCCAGTGTAATAGTGTTTCTA